>NC_053399.1:65410897-65715012 GCF_905171765.1 Bufo bufo | reverse complement strand
GGACAATCATATTCTCGATGTGGAGGCAGCTCCTGGGAATACATCCGCAAAATCAGAGAGAAACTGAGGAAGGACCATAGTTGACACCCCTGAGATAGAAGCACCAAGACAAAATTCACTCCAGCTACTGATTTGTCTTGTTTGCCAGTCAATAGTAGGGTTATGCTTTATCAACCACGGTAAACCCAGAACCATCGGAGCAGGCAAGCCCTTCATGACAAAACAAGAAATGGACTCAACATGTGAATCACCCAACCTTAACTTAATGTCATGAACTATATGAGTCAGACTCTTTTGTGAGATAGGGGAGGAATCAATAGCAAACACTGGTATCTCTTTGTCTAAAGTGCTAGTTCTAAGACCAAGATTTTGGAAGAACTGAAAATCAATAAGGTTTACCCCCGCACCACTGTCAACAAATACCTGAAAATCACAATTTCCTGAGTCTAGCGCCACCATGGCAGGCAAGAGGAAATGGGTACTGCAGGGAGAATGCATATTTGCTTGCTCAGACTCCCCATTCACACTACCAAGAGTCAGGAAAGTATTTTTTTTCTCTTTATGTGAATACATCCGTAGTTTTTCATTACCACTTTGAGGTTTAACAAAAGGACATGCACAGACAAAATTACCTTCTTTTCCACAGAAGTAACATAGCTTATTCAGCTTACTAAAATCCCATTTACCTGAGCAAAAGGAAACCTGGCCCCACTGCATAGGCTCCTCTTCTGCCCCTGATTCAAAAGTCATCTTACCCCGGGAACTAGGTGGGACGGATCCACTTACAGACGGGACCCCCTGCTCGAGAGGAATCTTATACTTTTCTCTAAGACGTCGATCAAGCCGCACTGCCAAAGACATGGCTGTCTCCAATGAATCGGGATACTCATGAAAAGCAAGGGCATCTTTCAACCTCTCAGATTGCCCCTGACAAAACTGACTCCGGAGTGCAGGATCATTCCACCCCGAGTCAGTTGCCCTTCTTCAAAATTCTGCACAATACGACTCCGCAGTACGTTCTCCCTGTAACAAACTGCGCAGCTTAGATTCAGCCATAGAGACGCGGTCTGGGTCATCATAAATCAAGCCCAAGGCTCTAAAAAATTCATCCACCGACCAGAGGGATGGTGAACCGGTCGGCAGAGAAAAAGCCCAGGACTGCGTGTCCCCTTTGAGCAGAGATATAATGATCCCCACTCTTTGATTCTCGTCACCAGATGACATCGGCCGCAGACGAAAATACAACCTGCCGGACTCCCTGAACCATATAAAGTCATCACCACCCCCTGAGAACCTATCAGGGAGAGTGACTTTTGGCTCTAAGCAGACCTGATTTCCTCTAACAGCGCGAGACGCCAGAGCATTCTGACACCGCGCAACAGAACTGCGGAGATCAGCAACCTCCAGCGATAATCCCTGCATGCGATCAACCAAGGCATCCATAGCCTCCATTTCGCAAACAGCAGGAATATGACAGTTTTTTAGCGGGTTATAATGTCACGACAGGTGGGTAAGTGGGGAAACAATCAAACACAGGAAAAACCAACAGAACAAATGACTAGGCCCAAAAGCTAGGGAGAAAAGGGTCACCTCCTAGCGATCCCTAAAAGCTTTCCCTAGACTGCTGTACCCATGTGCATACCCTTAGGGTGAATATGCACATGCCCTCGTGCCTAAATCTGAACACCCTGGGCAAACCCTAAGCAGCAGGGAAAAGGGAAGAGGCAACCTGCTTCTTCCAAACAGGAAGAAGCAAGCGTCTCCCTAGAGGCCTAAATAACACACACAAAGGCAAAGGAAGGAGAGGACTTATCTTAACCAGAGCTGGAGCAGACAATCCACCACAAATAAAGAGCTCCTAGAAAAGAACTATAACCCGCACAGTCCACTGGGGGAAGGAGGGATAAATAGCCTCACTAACGATGAAACCCAGTACACCTGAGGGAAGGTGGATCCAGCTCAAATCCAAATCAAACCAAACCAAGAAGTCAGACATGTGCAGCCAGTCTGACAGATCTCCGCACATTCACAGGGCAAGGCGTGACACTATCTCCCTAAGATAATTTTTCTGGCAGACACCTTAACACCCAACCACCCTCTTTCACAGACGAGCACAGAATGGTGTTCTGCTAGGGCACCTCCCTATCTGCTGCAGCAATGATTGGCTCATACAGGCTATCTTTCAGCCTGGGAGCCAATCAGGGCAAGCCCTCCCACCACTTCCTCATAGGGTCATGTGAGAGCCCTACTTGTTCCTCCCTAGTGTTTTTGTTCTGCCGACATGTGCACTAAAAATCATTTTAGTGGATTTGTCCGAAACAAATCTGAAAAGATATGGGTTCGGTTGAAACTGGTTCAATCATCCTTACTGCACGCAGGTACACAAAAACAGGTACACACACCCAACTTGTTACCACCCCTGTGTACCCTTACTGCAGACTGCTAGCAATTCATTTATAACTTCTAGTGGAAATAATAAAGGAATGGCACAACATAGAGTCATAAGAATAGATGCTCCAGAATTGTTATTACATGGGGAATACATGATGCTATTAAAACAGGCATGTCAGGAGTGATGACAGTTAGTGATGGACGAACATCGGCCGAGACGTTTAGCGAACGCGCGAACGCAATCAAATGTTCGCGAACAGCAAGTTCACGGCGGGCCCCATTCACTTTATTGGCAGGCGAACCTGAAAAACCTTCAGGTCATTATTGCAGCCACCAAATACTTACAAGAAGTGCACAAATTGTCCCACAACATGGACAGTGACATACCAGAGGGGGATCAATGGCAAAAATTCCCACAAAAATATATATTTTAATCAGGGGCCTTTTTATGCATCTTAAAGGGAAACTGTCAAAAATGTGGCCTGCTGGAGCCTAGAAAAAATTTACTTTCGGCCATGGAAGTACAGGCCCCAAAAATTAGGCATTCACCTGACAGAAAACATCAAGTGATTATGCGGCTGGAGGTATATTTGACGGTCATTGGATATCAATTTTACTGCAGGCCAGTACAAATAGATGTCAAATACATATGTTTAAAAGAAAAAAAATATAAAATTGGATTAAAAACGTGGCTAACAAAATCACCCCCTCTTGAAAAAAAACAAATGATAATAGTTGAATTTCGATAACACGTGGTCGTTGTCAACAGGTTTTGAATTCCTCCGAGGTCCCAAACATTAGGCATTCACCGGACAGAAATGAACAAGTAATTATGTGGCTGGAGGTATATTAGAAGGTCATTCAATATCAATTTTACTGCCAGTGTAGTACAGACCCCAAACATTAGGCATTCACCGGACAGAAAAGAACAATTGATAATGTTGCTGGAGTTACATTAGGCGGTCACCGTATAACAATTTTACTGTTGGCCAGTTAGATTACAGGCCCCAAAAATTATGCATTCACCGTACATAAAAGATCAAGTGATTATGTGGCCGGAGGTATATTAGATGGTCAATGGATATCAATTTTACAGCAGGCCAGTGGACTACAGGCCCCAAAAATTATTCATTCACTATACAGAAAAGCACAATTGATAATGTGGCTGGAGGTAAATTAGGCGGTCACCGTATAACAATTTTACTGTTTGCCAGTTAGCTTACAGGCCCCAAAAATTATGCATTATGCCTGGAAATGCTGCATCACAGAGGGCTGTCAGAATGCAGCATTTCCAGGCCTTGCTGCGAGAGATGCTGAATTCTGCTGTTGCTGGCACTGGCAGAGGAATTTCTACCCACAGAGAAACAGTTGCGAGTACCAATCCTACAGCGCATGCAAGAAGAGGGCGGTTTAAAGATGTGTTAGTCACTTCGGATATGAGATCATTCTTGACCGCCATTTTGTGTTTGTAACGGAGGTCTAAGTACGTTGCAACCCAGTACTGGTCTTTTCCCTTTTTGCTTTTTATACGGGGGCACCTCTTCAAACACTGGAGCATGAAGGCCCCCATTTGCACTAAATTGGAAGCAGTGGAGCGGCCTGGCTCCTGCTCATCGCCCAGGAAAATGTCATCCTTGGTCTCCTCCCCCCATCCACGGACAACCCCAGGGATCCCAGAAAAGTTTAAAGCCTGCTCTTCTTGCTCCTCTCCTCCTCCTTCTCCCAGGCACCATCCTCCTCTGACTCCTCTTCAGACTCCTGCTGACTTGTCTCAGATGGAATAGCATCCAAGCCCAGATGTCCGGACCCTACCAGAACAGATAAAATATGTGACCACTGATGAAGGTCTGTTATGACCGAAACGTCTTGTCTTTAAACATTGTTTGCACCAAGGATCCAAATTGGGCTCTTTGGATGGAATCACTGCTAATACTTGAAAATATGAAAAAATAAAAAAGTTTTGTATGCAATAATCTAAAATCTGAGTGCCGCAATTTTCATTTTATATTTACTGGCTGTTCGCAGTCCTTGACTGGCACCAGAGACATTTGATTTGAGTGCGGTTCTTCACTTTACTACATGCCCACAATTTTAGACCTGGCGTGAACGGGGAAAGGTCACTAACCCTTTGTGCCGCCATCTGTGCCTGAAATACACCTAATATTGGTATATTTCTGTATTTTGATGAATACTGTCATCCTTCCTCATGGCATACATGTCTTGCAACCGCTAACCTCTTAATATACCTCCCTCTATACGTCAATTCCCATGCGAGTGCGTTGCCTGAATATACAGGTTAACAGAGTTAAAAGAAAATTACTTCAAATACCATTTTTTTCTACGGTAATAACTACTGATGAGCAAAGTATTGACAAATTTGATTTTCAAGACAAATTACTTTGTACAATGACAGGGAGTACCCCTCAGATGCCGCGTTCAAAGCTGATCGCAGCATCTGACAGTAATAATACAGTGTAAAAAAAGTTATAATAAAATCATGCTTACCCTTATCCATTTGATCGCAAAGAGTCACCACCATCTTGATTGTAGATCCAACTCAAAATCTAGTGCGGCCCGTGTTGACGCGATTTTGCGCTGGATCTTCAATCAAGATGGAGGCGGACGGATTTTCACACTCAAACCGATGAGGTAAGTATGAATTTTTTAATTTTTTACTGCCATTCAGAGAAAATCGATTTGTTACTACGAAGCACAAGGAAATTGGGCTTCGAATCAAATTTAATTATCCCTGAAATATGAATTGAATTCCACCTGGTGGAGTTCGATTCGCTCAACACTAGTAAAAACCTAATGAGCAAACATACATAACAAAAAATAAATCGTTATTTATTTTTATGTGTAGTTTTGCCACATGTATATTATATTATAGTGCATCCTGCAAGGACCATCCTGCATTCCAGCAGTGGGGGCTGTGTTTGCACACTATAGTAAAAGGTGCCAGCTTCTCTGGTGACAGGGACTGCGGGAGTGTGAATAGGTGCTCTTTGCTATAATGTGCAAGCACGGCCACCATTGCTGGATTGCAGGGTGGTCATAATCCCTGAATATGAGCAGTGTATAATGTGATGGAAAAATTTATCAAGTCAACAAAGGATGCAATATGGACAATAACAATGCATTAGTAAGTGCCTTCTATCAACTTTGTCTACATGATAAATGCCATTTGTTAAAGTGAGACAACTTCTTTATTTCTGCATGATGCTTCTGTTTTAAATATTTGAGTGGTTCAGTGGCTTTGGATTTATTATAGTAAATAATGTAACATTTATAAATGTCTACTGTCTTGGTATTAAGAAATGGTACGTTCTATGCTAGTACTGTTAATAATAGTAACACTATTCTAATTACAACTGCTAAAGGGAAATTGCATATTCATGCTTTGCTTTACTTACTGTGTCTATCAATAGATGACAGTTATACTAGCATTTACCTTTTTGTCACGTATGCAGATAGTATATTATAACATAGAAGCTAATCCTTAATTACACTAAAAATATTGGGGGTATGAGCCAATGGCTATTAATATTTTTTTTCCAGTTTTTTTTTGAGTGATTTGGAGCTTTAGTGAATTATAAGCGTGTTATAAGTTTGTAATAAAACTATTTATTTTATTACAATTTTAGTGTTGCTTAAAAATGTTAAATATAAATTAGGAAATAACAACTACAGTATTCACAGTATGTATATACCTACCTTCTGATGCCCTGCACCAAGATTTGCACCATTTGTTGGCATTGTCCTTTGGTCTCTGACCCTCTTGTGCAGTATAGGCAGGCTAGAGACTGCAGGCTTTACAGAACTTTTGCTTTTAGGCTCTGGGCGAACTTCTTTAGTGGAAGGCAGTTTCTTGTAAGATATTTTGTTATTGATTCCTTTTGCAGCAACAGTTGAATGATCTGGAAATTTCCGGGCCGAAACTATGTTGGTAGATTGTTGCCCTGAGATTGTGGGTCTGCTCTGAGAGCTCCTAATAGCAGTATCTTTTAGTGGCAAGGCTTTTATTATTGGGTTTGAGGATGTCATCTTGGAAGAATCTTTAAGTTCAAAAGACTCATCACTTGTCTGTTCTGTCTTTTCATCTGGACATGCCTCAAGCATAGTCTCTATTTGATCTTCTGTGGATCCATCTACTGGCATATGGGGTGTTGTAGCTCTGGCCAATCCACTAAGCTCTCCACAATCACTGTCATGAGAAGAAAGAGATAGGTAAGAGTAGAAGTCACCTCTTTCAAGCTGTTTGCGAGAATGTTCCAACACTTTTTCCCTGATTTGCGCCCCAGTTCCTTGCTTCTGGGCATATTGTGGTGATGATCTGTGGAGTGCATTAGATGTCATGCCCAGAATTTCCTTTACAAAGTCTTGTACAGAACAATCCGGGGTACTAGACCTTTCATGTGCAGGGCTATGACAAGAACAAGACCCCTCATTTGCTGACCCTGAAACAATAGAAGAAGTTGGATCTTTTTCATGTGGCAATGAACTGCTATCAAGCATATCTACATCAGCAACTGAATCACTTGTAACTCGTAAGTTGCTCTTTCTTTTAGAAGATGGTCCTAGCTCACGGGGCTTGTGGAAGGCCAATGCCGGCATGCTTGGAGGATGAAGTTTTTCTGTCTTGGTAATTGATATTGATGGATATGGTCCAGATTTCACTTTTTTTTCGGGGATGATTCTTTTGGCCAGACTGTCTTTCATTGTAATTTCCCTATTATTTATGTTTCCATTCTCCATATCATCAACCAGCTGAGTTGAGTTCATTAATGTCTCTTTATCACCTACTTTTGTCAAAACCTTGCTAGTATCTTTTTCATTTCCATTGCTCTTTTTCTGTCTTTGTACAGAAAACTGCAAACCCTTCTCAGATTTAGGTGCCCCAGACAAGTCTTGTACTAGTCGATTAATTTTTCTTCTTTCTCCTGGAAAAAAGAATGAAGGCCTTATCCAGGCCTGCAGCTCTCTTCTAATGAAATCAGACCCTAGGGGCAAATCTGTGCCATCCCCAGTTTCATCTTCACTTCCCAAACTAGAGTTTGGCTCCTCAAGTTCCTCTTCCTCCTCTTCCTCGGTTAATGTGAGAGTGGAACTCGACAACAAGTCACTGTCGTCTTCTTCATCAGTGCAGGCTGAGGTACATGATACATTAACAATCATGCTTAGATTGGCTTCACCTTCCTCTCCCCCTAGAGAACGACTCAAGTGCTTGCGGAAAGAGGCATTGGAATTGAGCAGCCCTAGTCGTCCTTTTAACATAACCATATCTTCAGATCTTAGTGAAATTTCCTCACTGCTACTCAGTTCGGTCAGCTCAGAACCAACATCTTCATTTCCTGATGATTCTTTATCTTGTGGGGAGTGCAAACCATTAAGTGATGCCTTCTGAGAACCACTCCTTAGAGTAATTTCATCAGAAAGACTACGCTTCATTTTCTGTTCCAATGGGCATTCAATGTCTTCCAGTCTTTTTAGTAGGTCCAAGGTACGCTTACTTAATTCTTCTCCTGGTTCACTACCTGGGGTAACATCAGCTGAACCTTGCTGACTAAATAGGTCTTCATTGCTCTTATATGAGGCTGGCCAGCTCTCAAGAGACACACTACGCCTGAGAACTGCAGATTCTAGAACTTCACCAGCTCCTGACAGAGATTCCAGTGATGATGAATTAAGGGTAGTGTTTTCAGCACTCAGTACTTCAATAAAGTCCTCAACTTCATCTACTGGACTATGGTCTTCTGAGCTAGCTTTAAGCATTGTTCTGTTTGTACAAGTCTGACCTGGAATACTTGGGAGACAAAAACTAGGCATTAGCCTCTGAGTCTTTTCCAGCATCACAAGTTTTAGTTTATCAGATTGTAATTGTGAAGTATCAATAAATGCAAGCTGACTTTGTGCTTTTATTATGGAATACTGTTTATGTCCATTTTCTTTCTCCTCAACTTGCCCAACATCCACATTTTGAACTAAACACCCTTGTGGTATTTCCCCATCAAGGGATAAACATCCTTCTGAATTGGCAGCAGTCACACCTTCTCCACTTGCAATTCCACTCTCACTCTCAGAGTGGCCACATGAGTCCTTTTGATGTTTTGTCAGATGGAAATCAGGAGTTTGAGAAGATCCATTTGCTAAGTCTGGCAATGATAAAAATGGAAATCCTTGTAGAAGAGAAAGAGAGAGAGGTGCTACGGTGCCAGATTTCTTTGATGCATCTTTAAGTGAAGGCCCTAGGTTAGTTCTGAAAAGCTCCATATCATGCACACTATAGACATGATACACAGCAGATGTTTGGAGGGAACTTTGTTGTTGAGCTTGAGCTGAATCGCCTTGTCTCCAACAATGTCTTACACCTGAAAGAAAAGTCTCCTCTTTTATTTTCTCGTTATCCTGATCACCACATATGGCCTCAGTTGTGATATCAGTCTCATCCCATTCCAAGGCTTCCTCACCAGGAGCACTACTTAAATCAGCCCAATCAGGGTCCACCAGTAGATCCATCTCCTAAAATATCAGAAATCAGAAGTGAATATAATGTTTAATACATTCATTATACTAGTGATACTACAGGGTGGGCCATTTATATGGATACACCTTAATAAAATGGGAATGGTTGGTGATATTAACTTCCTATTTGTGGCACATTAGTATATGTGAGGGGGGAAACTTTTCAAGATGGGTGGTGACCATGGCAGCTATTTTGAAGTCGGCCATTTTGAATCCAACTTTTGTTTTTTCAATAGGAAAAAGGTCATGTGACACATCATTTTTTGGGAATTTCACAAGAAAAACAATGGTGTGCTTAGTTTTAACGGAACGTTATTCTTTCATGAGTTATTTACAAGTTTCTGACCACTTATAAAATGTGTTCAATGTGCTGCCCATTGTTTTGGATTGTCAATGCAACCCTCTTCTCCCACTCTTCACACACTGATAACAACACTGCAGGAGAAATGCTAGCACAGGCTTCCAGTATCCGTAGTTTCAGGTGCTGCACATCTCGTATCTTCACAGCATAGACAATTGCCTTCAGATGACCCTAAAGATAAAGTCTAAGGGGGTCAGATCAGGAGACCTTGGGGGCCATTCAACTGGCCCACGATGACCAATCCACTTTCCAGGAAACTGTTCATCTAGGAATGCTCGGACCTGACACCCATAATGTGGTGGTGCACCATCTTGCTGGAAAAACTCAGGGAACATGCCAGCTTCAGTGCATAAAGAGGGAAACACATCATCATGTAGCAATTTCGCATATCCAGTGGCCTTGAGGTTTCCATTGATGAAGAATGGCCCCACTATCTTTGTACCCCATATATCACACCATACCATCAATTTTTTTGTTCCAACAGTCTTGGAGGGATCTATCCAATGTGGGTTAGTGTCAGACCAATAGCAGTGGTTTTGTTTGTTAACTTCACCATTCACATAAAAGTTTGCCTCATCACTGAACAAAATCTTCTGCGTAAACTGAGGGTCCTGTTCCAATTTTTGTTTTGCCCATTCTGCAAATTCAGTGCGCCGATCTGGGTCATCCTCGTTGAGATGCTGCAGTAGCTGGAGTTTGTAAGGGTGCCATTTGTGAGTAGCTAATATCCGCCGAAGGGATGTTCGACTAATGCCACTCTCCAGTGACATGCGGCGAGTGCTACGCTGTGGGCTCTTGCTGAATGAAGCTAGGACAGCCACTGATGTTTCTTCATTAGAGACAGATTTCATGCGTCCACATTTTAGCAAATCCAACACTGACCCAGTTTCACGAAACTTAGCAAGCAGTTTGCTAACTGTAGCATGGGAGATGGGTGGTCTCGTAGGGTGTCTTGCATTGAAATCTGCTGCAATGACCCGGTTACTGCGTTCACCAGACATAAACACAATTTCTATCTGCTCCTCACGTGTTAACCTCGGCGAAATGTCAATGGCTGTAAACAAAGAGAAACTTGTAAATAACTCATGAAAGAATAAAGTTACGTTAAAACCAAGCACACCATTGTTTTTCGTGTGAAATAAGTTTGATGTGTCACATGACCCTCTTCCTATTGAAAAAACAAAAGTTGGATTCAAAATGGCCGACTTCAAAATGGCCGCCATGGTCACCACCCATCTTGAAAAGTTTCCCCCCTCACATATACTAATGTGCCACAAACAGGAAGTTAATATCACCAACCATTCCCATTTTATTAAGGTGTATCCATATAAATGGCCCACCCTGTAGTATCATTTGTACTCATTAGAACTACTTTATAACAGACAACTCATATTGCAATATAAGAATGCAGCCGACGTTGACATTTGCAATGTTGCATTCAGTAGGAATGCTCTTTTAGAAATAAAGCAAGTCTGTACAGTTGGTGTGATTAAATAGTGTTCAGTAGCCAAATAGAGTTTGTTACAGGGACTATCTGAAACTATGTGACCACAGCAAAACTGGTAAAATGATGCCATATAACTTCAGCTTTAAAGGACATATCCACACTTGCAACAATATTTATACAGTTGCATCAGAAATAATAAATAACAATGGCTTCAATTGCAAGTATCCTACCAAACGGTGTCTAAATACAGACTTATTGTGCAAAAGTCCATAGCCATGGAGACACATAGGCATTTTTATCATGGTAGACACAAAAAGATAGGACATTTTTATTCAGACCAAGTTACAAAGTTATTTCTTTTTCATCTTAGAGGAATTGGGACAGTAAAAATGTCTCTAAGGTGGGCATACTCCATTTAGGCACAAAGCATACTATATCCATGCTTGAAGTTTAACTTGAAGCCAAAACCTAGCCATGTATCTGCATTTTGCACTGTAGAAAAGTCACATCTCAAATGTGCACATTAGAAATGCATTAAACTACCATAGTATAGCCTCTTACCACCTATTCTTAAAGAAGGTGAGGCAAGATTCCGACTTTATTAGCAGCAGCACCCCTATGAATTGTCTGCTAATATGTGATACATGCTCTGGAGTTAAAATTAGCTAGATAAATTAAATCCATTTCAGTGTGACAAGCCATAAAAAGAACAGTAAATTGAGCATAATCACTCTTAATTTCCAAACTCACCTGCTCTTCTCCTAGTTCTCTCTGTAGGCGCCTCTGCCACTGTGTACTCTGCATCACAATGGCTTCCCACCTCCTCTCTAAATTGACACTAAGAAGCTGAAGGTTGGGAGCATCATGTTGTGGAATCTGTTCCTGGAGGTTTAGAAGATGGTGACATAAACGCAGGATGGATGCCACACCACGTCTACGCAACTTGAGTTCAGAGCATAGACTCTATAGGGAAAGACAGGTATAAATTTATTTAGTATATAGTAGTGAAATAACTTGACAAATAGAAATGTAAGAACTGTAAATCACTTGTTTTAGTGTATTACTGCAGGCCTAATAAATATCATGCTTCTAAAAGCTTAGTAATTATTATTTCTATGAATCCTATTCTAGCACATCTATGGAAGCATACTCCAATTGCTTAAAAGGAAATCCCAGGAATGTTCACAAACTGCGCCTCGACCAGGGCTTTAATGGTTATAGACCCTACAGGGAAATTTCCCAGTGGGCCGATGCCCAGGGGCCGTCCAATCCCTTCTCATGGCTGCCAGCCAGGTGTATAAAGATCTGATGTTGTCAGCATAAATTCATGTATCAATCAATTAATTAATGTCCTCAGGACGATGATACAGTTTCATACAGTGGAGCGAGCGGAAGTATTCTCTGCTGCACTGTGGTGGTTGGTTCTGCTGGGACAGTACTGTATTTTGTCCTGCACTGTAGTACTTGGTTCTGCTGGGACAGTATTTTGTGGTGCACTGTGGTTCTTGGATCTGCTGGGGCAGTATTTTGTATTGTATTACAGTATTACTGGACCTGCCTACTTCTGTTGTCCCTGCCTACATGGGTTAACCCTGCCTTCTGTCAATTTTGACCTACCTACAACATGGGGCCACTTTTAGTTTTTTTGTCCAGGGCCACTTTAAGTTCCCAGTCTGCCCTTGGCCTCCACCACCGTTGTTCAGTTACCTGCTTTACTATGAAGATCTGGGAATGTCTTCCACTTTATGTAGAACTTATTGGTATGCACCTGTTGGAAGCGTGTCACATGCCACACCATTCCCACTCTGTATTACACACAGTACAAAGTCTGAGAGCGGTGGTATATAATACACTTCTCTGATGAATGTCCCTAGCCAGTCTAGGCCATGTATAGTAAAGACTGCTGTCTGATCTTCTTAACTTGCACCCTTCACTCAGGGGTGCACCTAGCCTTTCTGCTGCCTGAGGCTAAATGTGAAACGGCACCCCAATCCTCCAATGCCAATTTCTTAAACTAAACCCTTCCCTCATGCTCTACTATTAAAGACATACTTGGAAAACATTACATACAGCGCTACAAAACATAGAGAGTAATACAGTGCCACATACTGTACCCACTGTGCTTCCCAATACTATATTGCATAAACAGATAATCCCCCTTCTGCTGCCTCCCTCTTGCCCCTACCTGGTGCTGCCTGAGGCAATTGTCTCACCTCGCCTCATTGGTGGTGCACCCCTTCACTCACTTAGGCCTCCTGCACACGGCCGTTTTTTTTTCCCGTTTACTGGCCGTTTTTTGCGTTCCGTATACGGTCCGTACACGGAACCATTCATTTCAATGGTTCCGTAAAAAAAACGGAATGTACTCCGTATGCATTCCGTTTCCGTATTTCCGTTTTTCCGTTCCGTTTTAACATAGAACATGTCCTATTATTGCCCGCAAATCACGGTCAGTGGCTCCATTCAAGTCAATGGGTCCGCAAAAAAAACGGAACACATACTGAAATGCATCCGTATGTCTTCCATTTCCGTTCCGTTTTTTGCTGAACCATCTATTGAAAATGTTATGCCCAGCCCAATTTTATCTATGTAATTACTGTATACTGTATATGCCATACGGAAAAACGGAACAGAAACGGAAACACAACGGAAACAAAAAATGGAACAACGGATCTGTGAAAAACGGACCGCAAAACACTGAAAAAGCCATACGGTCGTGTGCAATAGGCCTTACCCTGTATAGCAGTTCTGTGTATGAGTTATACCTGGATTTTCCACGTAAAGCTTATCAGGAGAATGCTTGCTAAAGAGCATACTGTGTCTCCTTATGGAGAGCTCTGCTTCTAATACCACCTGATGTAAGGTAGGTATTCTACCTATCTTTTGAATAGGCATTTAGACATGACTTAGATAATAATTAAGCCAGCACCTCATCTGCTGACAACTGTTTCAGGGCGATTGCCCCTTATCAGTGCAGAGCAGAGAGTACTGGCTTAAAGGGAACCTGTCATCAACTTTATGCTGCCCATACTAATCGCAGAAAAAAGTAGAGATAAGTGAGTTGATTTGACCGGTCTGTCATTTATAAGTTAAAAGTTAGTGGTTGTCGAGAACCAACATCACAATCATTGCAGACTGGGCCTGGAAAAGAGTCACGGCCACCTGAGAAGAGTCCTGGTTATTCATGGATTCCTGCTCTCCTGCTGATGACTGACAGGCTTCTACCTAGTTTTATCCCTTTCTCTTGGAGAGAACTGACAATCATCAGCAGATGGGGGAGAGGGCAGGAGATTATGGATAACCAGGACTCTTCTCAGGTAGATTTGACTCTTTTCAAGGCCTGTGCTGCAATGATTATGATGCTGGTTCTCAGCAACCACTTATGGTGAGAATCTTTAAATTTTCAATCATATCATTTGCTCATAACTATTTTATGTTTTTCTTCATCACTGTGTGATGATCATTGAAGGGATTTTTTCATAAAGGCAAATGGCTACCATTTAATGCTATATTTTCTGAATACAGCAAATCACATTGGCACATGATGTTACCCATGTGGCCTCAACCAAACCGAATTTTATTTTTGAATAATAACAATAATGAGAAAAATATTACTTCACTTTTTGCTCAAACTGCAGATTCTGAATCCGCAACACTTTCCGTCAATGAAGACATGCTTATTCTAAAAAGCGATGGCAGTGAACAAGTTACTGTAAGTGTCAGCTACAGGAGAACCAAGAGGGCCCATCAATATGATTCGTCTTACACAGACACCAAGTCTGACAAATAGGCCGATTAAAAGGCCACTGAGAACCATCTCTCTGCCAATTATCACCATGTATCATCCCTGGCCCAACGAGGTAGGCAGAAATATGGCCTTTTAAATGGCACTATTAAAGTGTTCGCTGATAATGAAGCACATGACAAAACTCTAATCACTGCTCACAGGGGAGATGGACCCAAGTACATGTCAGACTGGTAACCAGCCAAGTGGATGAAAGGAGGACAAGGATTCAACAAAGATATACTATTAAATAACCAAGATGAAGTAATACCACAAGGTATCACAGCTGTCCGTGTGAGAGACAATCTGGATCTTGTGTGTACCTAGAGATATAAGCAGATTTTAAATAATTCACAATAATTTCTGGATAGGATAGATATATAGAAAGCAGAGTCATGAGCAAATAGAAGAATTACTGACATTGCAAAATCCTCCAAATACTAATGGAATACAGTGGATATAGAAAGTCTACACACCCCTGTTAAAATGTCAGGTTTCTGTGCTGTAAAAAAACTTTTTCCACCTTTAATGTGACCTATAAACTGTACCACTCAATTGAAAAACAAACTGAAATCTTTGAGGTGGAGGGAAGAATAAAAAAAAAAAACTAAAATAATGTGGTTGCATAAGTGTGCACACCCTCTTATACAGTAACTGGGGATGTAGCTGTGTTCAGAATAAAGCAATCATGTTAAATAGGAGTCAGCATACACCTGCCATCATTTAAAGTGCCTCTGATTAACCCCAAATAAAGTTCAGCTGCTCTAGTCAGTCTTTTTCTGAAATTTTCTTAGTCGCATCCCACAGCAAAAGCCATGGTCCACAGAGAGCTTCCAAAGCATCAGAGGGATCTGATTGTTAAAAGGTATCAGTCAGGAGAAGGGTACAAAAGAATTTCCAAGGCATTAGATATACCATGGAACATAGTGAAGACAGTCATCATCAAGTGGAGAAAATATGGCACAACAGTGACATTACCAAGAACTGGACGTCCCTCCAAAATTGATGAAAAGACGAGAAGAAAACTGGTCTGGGAGGCTACCAGGAGGCCTACAGCAACATTAAAGGAGCTGCAGGAATATCTGGCAAGTACTGGCTGTGTGGTACATGTGACAACAATCTACCGTATTCTTCATATGTCTGGCCTATGGGGTAGAGTGGCAAGACGAAAGCCTTTTCTTACAAAGAAAAACATCCAAGCCAGGCTACATTTTGCAAAAACACATCTGAAGTCTCACAAAAGCATGTGAGAAAAGGTGTTATGGTCTGATGAAACCAAGGTTGAGCTTTTTGGCCATAATTCCAAAAGATATGTTTGGCGCAAAAACAACACTGCACATCACCAAAAGAACACCATACCCACAGTGAAGCATGGTGGTGGCAGCATCATGCTTTGGAGCTGTTTTTCTTCAGCTGGAACTGGGGCCTTAGTTAAGCTAGAGGGAATTATGAACAGTTCCAAATACCAGTCAATATTGGCACAAAACCTTCAGGCTTCTGCTAGAAACATGAAGAGGAACTTCATCTTTCAGCATGACAACGACTAAAGCATACATCCAAATCAACAAAGGAATGGCTTCACCAGAAGAAGATTAAAGTTTTGGAATGTCCCAGCCAGAGCCCAGACCTGAATCCGATTGGAAATCTGTGGGGTGATCTGAAGAGGGCTGTGCTCAGGAGATGCCCTCGCAATCTGACAGATTTGGAGTGTTTTTGCAAAGAAGAGTGGGCAAATCTTGGCAAGTCAAAATGTGCCATGCTGATAGACTCATACCCAAAAAACTGAGTGCTGTAATAAAATCAAAAGGTGCTTCAACAAAGTATTAGTTTAAGGGTGTGCACACTTATGCAACCATATTATTTTATTTTTATATTTTTTCTTCCCTCTACCTAAAAGATTTCAGTTTGTTTTTCAATTGAGTTGTACAGTTTATAGGTCACATTAACCACCTCAGCCCCCAGTGCTTAAACACCCTGAAAGACCAGGCCACTTTTTACACTTCTGACCTACACTACTTTCACCATTTATTGCTCGGTCATGCAACTTACCACCCAAATGAATTTTACCTCCTTTTCTTCTCACTAATAGAGCTTTCATTTGGTGGTATTTCATTGCTGCTGACATTTTTACTTTTTTTGTTATTAATCGAAATTTAACGATTTTTTTGCAAAAAAATGACATTTTTCACTTTCAGTTGTAAAATTTTGCAAAAAAAATGACATCCATATATAAATTTTGCTCTAAATTTATTGTTCTACATGTCTTTGATAAAAAAAAATGGTTTGGGTAAAAGTTATAGCGTTTACAAACTATGGTACAAAAATGTGAATTTCCGCTTTTTGAAGCAGCTCTGACTTTCTGAGCACCTGTCATGTTTCCTGAGGTTCTACAATGCCCAGACAGTACAAACACCCCACAAATGACCCCATTTCGGAAAGTACACACCCTAAGGTATTCGCTGATGGGCATAGTGAGTTCATAGAACTTTTTATTTTTTGTCACAAGTTAGCGGAAAATGATGATTTTTTTTTTTTTTTTTTTTTTTCTTACAAAGTCTCATATTCCACTAACTTGTGACAAAAAATAAAAACTTCCATGAACTCACTATGCCCATCACGAAATACCTTGGGGTCTCTTCTTTCCAAAATGGGGTCACTTGTGGGGTAGTTATACTGCCCTGGCATTCTAGGGGCCCAAATGTGTGGTAAGGAGTTTGAAATCAAATTCTGTAAAAACTGACCAGTGAAATCCGAAAGGTGCTCTTTGGAATGTGGGCCCCTTTGCCCACCTAGGCTGCAAAAAAGTGTCACACATCTGGTATCTCCGTATTCAGTAGAAGTTGGGGAATGTGTTTTGGGGTGTCATTTTACATATACCCATGCTGGGTGAGATAAATATCTTGGTCAAATGCCAACTTTGTATAAAAAAATGGGAAAAGTTGTCTTTTGCCAAGATATTTCTCTCACCCAGCATGGGTATATGTAAAATGACACCCCAAAACACATTCCCCAACTTCTCCTGAATACAGAGATACCAGATGTGTGACACTTTTTTGCAGCCTAGGTGGGCAAAGGGGCCCATATTCCAAAGAGCACCTTTCGGATTTCACTCGTCATTTTTTACAGAATTTGATTTCAAACTCCTTACCACACATTTGGGCCCCTAGAATGCCAGGGCAGTATAACTACCCCACAAGTGACCCCATTTTGGAAAGAAGAGACCCCAAGGTATTCGCTGATGGGCATAGTGAGTTCATGGAAGTTTTTATTTTTTGTCACAAGTTAGTGGAATATGAGACTTTGTATGAAAAAAAAAAAAAAAAAAAAAATCATCATTTTCCACTAACTTGTGACAAAAAATAAAAAATTCTAGGAACTCGCCATGCCCCTCACGGAATACCTTGGGGTGTCTTCTTTCCAAAATGGGGTCACTTGTGGGGTAGTTATACTGCCCTGGCATTTTCCAGGGGCCCTAATGTGTGGTAAGTAGGTAAATGACCAGTGAAATCCGAAAGGTGCTCTTTGGAATATGGGCCCCTTTGCCCACCTAGGCTGCAAAAAAGTGTCACACATCTGGTATCTCCGTACTCGGGAGAAGTTGGGGAATGTGTTTTGGGGTGTCTTTTTACATATACCCATGCTGGGTGAGAGAAATATCTTGGCAAAAGACAACTTTTCCCATTTTTTTATACAAAGTTGGCATTTGACCAAGATATTTCTCTCACCCAGCATGGGTATATGTAAAATGACACCCCAAAACACATTCCCCACCTTCTCCTGAGTACGGAGATACCAGATGTGTGACACTTTTTTGCAGCCTAGGTGGGCAAAGGGGCCCATATTCCAAAGAGCACCTTTCGGATTTCACTCGTCATTTTTTACAGAATTTGATTTCAAACTCCTTACCACACATTTGGGCCCCTAAAATACCAGGGCATTATACCTACCCCACAAGTGACCCCATTTTGGAAAGAATAGACCCCAAGGTATTCGCTGATGGGCATAGTGAGTTCATGGAAGTTTTTATTTTTTGTCACAAGTTAGTGGAATATGAGACTTTGTATGAAAAAAAAAAAAAAAAAAAAATCATCATTTTCCACTAACTTGTGACAAAAAATAAAAAATTCTAGGAACTCGCCATGCCCCTCCCGGAATACCTTGGGGTGTCTTCTTTCCAAAATGGGGTCACTTGTGGGGTAGTTATACTGCCCTGGCATTTTCCAGGGGCCCTAATGTGTGGTAAGTAGGTAAATGACCAGTGAAATCAGAAAGGTGCTCTTTGGAATATGGGCCCCTTTGCCCACCTAGGCTGCAAAAAAGTGTCACACATCTGGTATCTCCGTACTCGGGAGAAGTTGGGGAATGTGTTTTGGGGTGTCTTTTTACATATACCCATGCTGGGTGAGAGAAATATCTTGGCAAAAGACAACTTTTCCCATTTTTTTATACAAAGTTGGCATTTGACCAAGATATTTATCTCACCCAGCATGGGTATATGTAAAATGACACCCCAAAACACATTCCCCAACTTCTCCTGAGTACGGCGATACCAGATGTGTGACACTTTTTTGCAGCCTAGATGCGCAAAGGGGCCCAAATTCCTTTTAGGAGGGCATTTTTAGACATTTGGATACCAGACTTCTTCTCACGCTTTGGGGCCCCTAGAATGCCAGGGCAGTATAAATACCCCACATGTGACCCCATTTTGGAAAGAAGACACCCCAAGGTATTCAATGAGGGGCATGGCGAGTTCATAGAAATTTTTTTTTTTTGGCACAAGTTAGCGGAAATTGATATTTTTTATTTTTTTCTCACAAAGTCTCCCGTTCCGCTAACTTGGGACAAAAATTTCAATCTTTCATGGACTCAATATGCCCCTCACTGAATACCTGGGGGTGTCTTCTTTCCGAAATGGGGTCACATGTGGGGTATTTATACTGCCCTGGCATTCTAGGGGCCCTAAAGCGTGAGAAGAAGTCTGGAATATAAATGTCTAAAAAATTTTACGCATTTGGATTCCGTGAGGGGTATGGTGAGTTCATGTCAAATTTTATTTTTTGTCACAAGTTAGTGGAATATGAGACTTTGTAAGAAAAAAAAATAATAATTCCGCTAACTTGGGCCAAAAAAATGTCTGAATGGAGCCTTACAGGGGGGTGATCAATGACAGGGGGGTGATCAATGACAGGGGGGGTGATCAATGACAGGGGGGGTGATCAATGACAGGGGGGGTGATCAATGACAGGGGGGGTGATCAATGACAGGGGTGGTGATCAATGACAGGGGGGTGATCAGGGAGTCTATATGGGGTGATAACCACAGTCATTGATCACGCCCGTGTAAGGCTTCATTCAGACGTCCGGATGCGTTTTGCGGATCCGATCCATCTATCAGTGGATCCGTAAAAATCATGCGGACGTCTGAATGGAGCTTTACAGGGGGGTGATCAATGACAGGGGGGTAATCAATGACAGGGGGGTGATCAGGGAGTCTATATGGGGTGATCACCACAGTCATTGATCATGCCCCTGTAAGGCTTCATTCAGACGTCCGGATGCGTTTTGCGGATCCGATCCATCTATCAGTGGATCCGTAAAAATCATGCGGACATCTGAATGGAGCTTTACAGGGGGGTGATCAATGACAGGGGGGTAATCAATGACAGGGGGGTGATCAGGGAGTCTATATGGGGTGATCACCACAGTCATTGATCATGCCCCTGTAAGGCTTCATTCAGACGTCCGGATGCGTTTTGCGGATCCGATCCATCTATCAGTGGATCCGTAAAAATCATGCGGACGTCTGAATGGAGCTTTACAGGGGGGTAATCAATGACAGGGGGGTGATCAATGACAGGGGGGTGATCAGGGAGTCTATATGGGGTGATAACCACAGTCATTGATCATGCCCCTGTAAGGCTTCATTCAGACGTCCGGATGCGTTTTGCGGATCCGATCCATCTATCAGTGGATCCGTAAAAATCATGCGGACATCTGAATGGAGCTTTACAGGGGGGTGATCAGGGAGTCTATATGGGGTGATCACCACAGTCATTGATCATGCCCCTGTAAGGCTTCATTCAGACGTCCGGATGCGTTTTGCGGATCCGATCCATCTATCAGTGGATCCGTAAAAATCATGCGGACGTCTGAATGGAGCTTTACAGGGGGGTAATCAATGACAGGGGGGTGATCAATGACAGGGGGGTGATCAGGGAGTCTATATGGGGTGATAACCACAGTCATTGATCATGCCCCTGTAAGGCTTCATTCAGACGTCCGGATGCGTTTTGCGGATCCGATCCATCTATCAGTGGATCCGTAAAAATCATGCGGACATCTGAATGGAGCTTTACAGGGGGTTGATCAATGACAGGGGGGTAATCAATGACAGGGGGGTGATCAGGGAGTCTATATGGGGTGATCAGGGGTGATCAGGGGCTAATAAGGGGTTAATAAGTGACGGGGGGGGGTGTAGTGTAGTGTAGTGGTGCTTGGTGGGACTTTACTGAGCTACCTGTGTCCTCTGGTGGTCGATCCAAACAAATGGGACCACCAGAGGACCAGGTAGCAGGTATATTAGACGCTGTTATCAAAACAGCGTCTAATATACCTGTTAGGGGTTAAAAAAAACACATCTCCAGCCTGCCAGCGAACGATCGCCGCTGGCAGGCTGGAGATCAACTCTCTTACCTTCCGTTCCTGTGAGCGCGCGCGCCTGTGTGCGCGCGTTCACAGGAAATCTCGCGTCTCGCGAGAGGACGCGTATATGCGTCCAGGAGGAATGAATCAACCACCTCCAGGACGCGTCTGTGCGTACAGCGGTCCGGAGGTGGTTAAAGGTGGAAAAAGTTCTGAAATGATTTACCTTTTTATATCCACTGTAGGTTGGTGTAACTATAGGCATTCTTGTCTTTTTTTGTTCTGGATAGTTCTGAAACAGAGAAACTCCTCCTGTTCAACTGATAGTCTTATGCACAGCTACTAATATACAGGTACATACTTAGTCTGCCATTCTTATGGAGACCCTGTAACCCTTATTGAGGCCATGTTTCCATCTCTATTATGGGGGGGGGGCAGGATGGCTGCCACTGTTAGGCCCCTTACAGGCGAACGTGTTCGGATAAGGTCCGGATGTGTTGTGAATGCGTTCAGTGAAAAAGTGCGCGGTTTCGCAGGCAAAGTCATTCAGTTTTGCCTGCGATTGCATTCAGTTGTTCTGTTTTTATCGAGCACGTGCAATGCATATTGATGCGTTTTGCATGCGTGTGATAAAAAACGTAATGCATGCAAACAACATCTCTTAGCAACCATCGGTAAAAACCCATCGCATCCGCACTTGTGAATTTCACTCAGCTCCATTTATTTCAATGGGGCCAGCATTGCGTGAGAATCACAGAATATAGAACATGCTGCGATTTTCACACAACGCACAAGTGATGCGTGAAAACCAACGCACATGTACACAGTCCTAATGAAATAAATGGGTCCGGATTCCGTGCAGGAGCAATGCGCATTGCACCCGCGTGGAATACTCGCTCATCTGCAAGGGGCCTTATAGGCCACTCTGTCGTTGTTATGACATTTTTACCAGGTAGTAGTCACAGTACACAGATTTCCTTCTATACAAAGCTATAAACGACCAGATACTGACCCCAGAATACAATGCTAATTTAAAGGAAAGTAAATACAGTAATTATAAACAACTAGGTCACCAGGGATTTGCCACAGTCTACAGCACAAGTACACTAAAGGCAGGAAAGTAACACTACTGGATTGTACTGTATATTTAATTAGTTATTATGTACACATAACAGTTGCATATTTCCAAGAGTCATTATGCACACTTCATCATTTGGTCAGGGCATTATTACTGTGTGCTACTAGAGGTTGTGTTTTTTTTTTCAAAAGCGTCACTCTTGTCCATAGGCTGCTCAATGATGTAGGGGTGAGTTGCATTACTAGTCACAACCCATGAACTAGAGTGGTGCTGTTACTGAAGAAAACCTCACACACAATAATTTCATACAATCCTGATGGTCTTTATACACACAGAGTAGTACTGAAAACAGCAATGGCTTGCTCTGAACAAGTGCTTCAAAAATTATTCCTTATTGGGCGCAGATATCTGCCCATGTATAAACACACATGCAGTATTGCAAGAAGCAATGGCTTGTTCTGAAGAAGCGGTCCAAAAATGATCCCGGTAGCAGCAGTACAATATAGAATCTTACAGACAAGGCAGGAGATGTGAGGTTGTGTAGGGGTATTAGTATTGGCAATAGTAGTCGCAGCGATACAGTATGGAAGCTGACAGATAGGAGATGTGCGGCTGTATAAGCATAGTAGTAGTTGCAGTAGGGGGTAGTAGTAGTTTCAGCAGCAGTACAGTACGGAGCATGATGGACAGGTAGACAACAGCAGTGGCATCATTGGGCCAGTGATAAATAGCCACTGTCAGCAATGGCAGATCTACAGAGCATTTGTAAAGTATTTAGTTCAGTCACTTTCACATTTTGTTATGTTGCGGCCTTGTGCTACAATACAAAAAATTCACGTTTTCCCCCATCAATCTGCCAACCCCATGGGGTTTTCTATTCCTCTTGTTTATCTTTGAGATGTTTCTTCATCTTGATTGGAGTCTACATGTGGTAAATTCAGTTGATTGGACATAATTTGGAAAGACATGTTTGTCTATAGAAGGTCTCACAGGTAATAATGCATATCTGAGCTAAAACCAGCCCATCAGGAGGAAATAGCACTGTCTGTAGGGCCCAGAGACGTGATCTTGTTGAGGCTCAGATCTGATAATGGGTACCAAACAATTTCTGCTGCACTCTAAATTCCAAAGAACACAGCAGCCTTCATAATTATTAAATGGAAAAGTTTGGAACAACCAGGACCAGAGCTGGCTGCCCCACCAAACTAATTAATCAGGGAGGTGGGGCCTTGATAAGAGAGGTGACCAAGAACCAAATAGTGACCCTAACTGAGTTCCAAGAATCCTGTGTGCAGATGGAGGAAACTTTCAGAAAGTCAACCATCACTGCAGCCCTCCACCAATCTGAGTTTATGGCCGAGGGGAAATTTCCCGCTGGGCTGATGCTCAGGGGGCAAGCTGAGCCCTCCTCACGGCTGGTCAGTGGAAGTTTTTGGGGATGTATTTTGTGCTACTGGGGCAGTATTTTGTGATAGACTGTGGCATTTGGCTCTATTAGGGTGGTATAATAAGCCACAATATGGTATTGCTGGCCCCGCCTTAAATCCACTTTAAGTTCCCAGTCCGCCCCTGGCCACTTCTCAGTAAAATTGGAAGTAGGGAGCCCCTGCTTCTATTTTCTACTCTATTCTAGTACTTGCACAGAACTTTCCACTTACCATCCTGGATCTGGCAGCTGTCTTCCTCCCTTGGTAAGCAACCCTGCTCCTGTTTTCTACTTTACTCCTCAGTAAAAGACACATGAAAGTTTACAAAAAAGGGCCTAAAGGACTCTCAGACTGAGAGAAGCATAATTCTCTGATCTGTTGCAACCAAGATTGAACTTTTTGGCGTCAATTCTAAGTATCATGTTTGAAGAAAACCCGGCACTGCCCATGGCCACCCCTAAAGTTAAGCCGGGTGGTAGTAGCATCATGGTGTGGAAGTGTTTTTCAGTGACCGGGACAGGGATATTTTTCAGAGTTGAGGTAAAGATAATTGGAGCTAAGTACATAGATATTCTTAATGAAAACGTGATCCACTGTGCTCTAGTCCTCAGACTGGTCCTAAGGCTCACCTTCCAACAAGACAATGACTGTATCCACTGAGCAAAGACAACACAGGAGTGGCTTAGGGACAACCAGGTGATATTTCTTGAGTGGCCCAGCCAGAGCCCTGACTTGAACCCAATCAAACATCTCTGGAGAGAAAATGGCTGTCCACCGACAGTCCCCATCCAACCTGAGCTTGAGAGGATCTTCATAGAAGAATGGTAGAAAATCCTAGGTGTGCAAACCTTGAGGCATCATACAGAAAAAGACTGGGGACTGTAATTGCTGCCAAAGGTGCTCCAACTAAATACTGAGTAAAGGGTCTGAATATTTATGTTGGTGCAATATTTTTATTTTTCCTTTTTAATAAATTACCTTTTAAACATTCTGTTTTCATTTTCTCATTATGGGGTATTGAGTAGAGTTGAGCGAACACCTGGATGTTCGGGTTCGAGAAGTTCGCCCGAACTTCCCGAAAATGTTCGGGTTCGGGATCCGAACTCGACCCGAACTTCGCCCCGGACCCCATTGAAGTCAATGGGGACCCGAACTTTTTGGCACTAAAAAGGCTGTAAAATAGCCCAGGAAAGGGCTAGAGGGCTGCAAAAGGCAGAAAAATGTAGGTAAATCCCGTGCAAACAAATGTGGATAGGAAAATTTATTAAAATAAAAACAAAATAAATAAAAATTAACCAATATCAATTGGAGAGAGGTCCCATAGCAGAGAATCAGGCTTCATGTCACCCACCACTGTAACAGGCCACTGTCAGATATTTAGGCCTCGGCACCAAGACAGAGGAGAGAGGTCCCATAGCAGAGAATCAGGCTTCATGTCACCTACCACTGTAACAGGCCACTGTCAGATATTTAGGCCCCGGCACCCAGACAGAGGAGAGAGTTCTTATAGCAGAGAATCAGGCTTCATGTCACCCACCACTGTAACAGGCCACTGTCAGATATTTAGGCCCCGACACCCAGACAGAGGAGAGAGGTCCCATTGCAAAGAATCAGGCTTCATGTCACCCACCACTGGAACAGGCCACTGTCAGATATTTAGGCCCAGGCACCCAGACAGAGGAGAGAGGTCCCAATGAAGAGAATCAGGCTTCATGTCACCCACCACTAGAACAGGCCACTGTCAGATATTTAGGCCCCGGCACCAAGACAGAGGAGAGAGGTCCCATAGCAGAGAAACAGGCTTCATGTCACCCACCACTGGAACAGGCCACTGTCAGATATTTAGGCCCCGACACCCAGACAGAGGAGAGAGGTCCCATTGCAGAGAATCAGGCTTCATGTCACCCACCACTGGAACAGGCCACTGTCAGATATTTAGGCCCAGGCACCCAGACAGAGGAGAGAGGTAACATTGAAGAGAATCAGGCTTCATGTCACCCACCACTAGAACAGGCCACTGTCAGATATTTAGGCCTCGGCACCAAGAGAGAGGAGAGAGGTCCCATAGCAGAGAATCAGGCTTCATGTCACCCACCACTGTAATAGGCCACTGTCAGATATTTAGGCCCCGACACCCAGACAGAGGAGAGAGGTCCCATTGCAGAGAATCAGGCTTCATGTCACCCACCACTGGAACAGGCCACTGTCAGATATTTAGGCCCCGGCACCCAGAGAGAGGAGAGAGGTCCCATTGAAGAGAATCAGGCTTCATGTCACCCACCACTAGAACAGGCCACTGTCAGATATTTAGGCCCCGGCACCAAGACAGAGGAGAGAGGTCCCATAGCAGAGAATCAGGCTTCATGTCACCCACCACTGGAACAGGCTACTGTCAGATATTTAGGCCCCGGCACCCAGACAGAGGAGAGAGGTCCCACTGCAGAGAATCAGGCTTCATGTCACCCACCACTGGAACAGGCCACTGTCAGATATTTAGGCCCCGGCACCCAGACAGAGGAGAGAGGTCCCATTGCAGAGAATCAGGCTTCATGTCACCCACCACTGGAACAGGCCGCTGTCAGATATTTAGGCCCCGGCACCCAGACAGAGGAGAGAGGTCCCATTGCAGAGAATCAGGCTTCATGTCACCCACCACTGGAACAGGCCACTGTCAGATATTTAGGCCCCGTCACCCAGACGGAGGAGAGGTTCATTCAACTTTGGGTTGCCCCGCAATATAATGGTAAAATTAAAAAAAGAGGATTGAATGAAGTGCCCTGGAGTACAAGAATATATTGTTAAGGGGATGTAGTTATAAATGTCTAATCTGCACAAGGGATGGACAGGTCCTGTGGGATCCATGCCTGGTTCATTTTTATAAATGTCAGCTTGTCCACATTGGCTGTGGACAGGCGGCTGCGTTTGTCTGTAATGACACCCCCTGCCGTGCTGAATACACGTTCAGACAAAACGCTGGCCGCCGGGCAGGCCAGCACCTCCAAGGCATAAAAGGCTAGCTCTGGCTACGTGGACAATTTGGAGACCCAGAAGTTGAATGGGGCCGAACCATCAGTCAGTACGTGGAGGGGTGTGCACACGTACTGTTCCACCATGTTAGTGAAATGCTGCCTCCTGCTAACACGTTCCGTATCAGGTGGTGGTGCAGTTAGCTGTGGCGTGGTGAAAAAACTTTTCCACATCTCTGCCATGCTAACCCTGCCCTCAGAGGAGCTGGCCGTGACACAGCTGCGTTGGCGACCTCTTGCTCCTCCTCTGCCTTCGCCTTGGGCTTTCATTTGTTCCCCTGTGACATTTGGGAATGCTTTCAGTAGCGCGTCTACCAACGTGCGCTTGTACTCGCGCATCTTCCTATCACGCTCCAGTGCAGGAAGTAAGGTGGGCACATTGTCTTTGTACCGGGGATCCAGCAGGGTGGCAACCCAGTAGTCCGCACACGTTAAAATGTGGGCAACTCTGCTGTCGTTGCACAGGCACTGCAGCATGTAGTCGCTCATGTGTGCCAGGCTGCCCAGAGGTAAGGACAAGCTGTCCTCTGTGGGAGGCCTATCGTCATCGTCCTGCGTTTCCCCCCAGCCACGCACCAGTGTTGGGCCCGAGCTGTGTTGGGTGCCACCCCGCTGTGAACATGCTTCATCCTCCTCCTCCTCCACCTCCTCCTCATCCTCGTCCTCCTCGTCCTCCAGTAGTGGGCCCTGTCTGGCCACATTTGTACCTGGCCTCTGCTGTTGCAAAAAAACTCCCTCTGAGTCACTTCAAAGAGACTGGCCTGAAAGTGCTAAAAATGACCCTTCTTCCTCCTCCTCCTGGGCCACCTCCTCTTCCATCATCGCCCTAAGTGTTTTCTCAAGGAGACATAGAAGAGGTATTGTAACGCTGATAACAGCGTCATCGCCACTGGCGATGTTGGTGGAGTACTCGAAACAGCGCAACAGGGCACACAGGTCTCGCATGGAGGCCCAGTCATTGGTGGTGAGGTGGTGCTGTTCCGCAGTGCGACTGACCCGTGCGTGCTGCAGCTGAAACTCCACTATGGCCTGCTGCTGCTCACACAGTCTGTCCAGCATGTGCAAGGTGGAGTTCCACCTAGGGGGCACGTCGCATATGAGGCAGTGAGCGAGAAGGCCGAAGTTACGCTGTAGCACAGACAGACGAGCAGCGGCAGGATGTAAACGCCGGAAGCGCGCACAGACGGCCCACACTTTATGCAGCAGCTCTGACATGTCGGGGTAGTTGTGAATGAACTTCTGCACCACCAAATTCAGCACATGCGCCAGGCAAGGGATGTGCGTCAAACCGGCTAGTCCCAGAGCTGCGACGAGATTTCGCCCATTATCGCACACCACCAGGCCGGGCTTGAGGCTCACCGGCAGCAACCACTCGTCGGTCTGTTGTTCAATACCCCGCCACAACTCCTGCGCGGTGTGGGGCCTGTCCCCCAAACATATGAGTTTCAGAATGGCCTGCTGACGTTTACCCCGGGTTGTGCTGAAGTTGGTGGTGAAGGTGTGTGGCTGACTGGATGAGCAGGTGGAAGAAGAGGAGGAGGAAGCCGAGTAGAAGGAGGAGGCTACAGGAGGCAAAGATTGTTGCCCTGCGATCCTTGGCGGCGGAAGGACGTGCGCCAAAGAGCTCTCCGCCTGGGGCCCAGCCGCCACTACATTTACCCAGTGTGCAGTTAGGGAGATATAGCGTCCCTGGCCGTGCTTACTGGTCTACGTATCTGTGGTTAGGTGGACCTTGCCACAGATGTCGTTGCGCAGTGCTCACTTGATTTTATTGGATACTTGGTTGTGCAGGGAAGGCGCGGCTCTCTTGGAGAAGTAGTGGCGGCTGGGAACAACATACTGTGGGACAGCAAGCGACATGAGCTGTTTGAAGCTGTCTGTGTCCACCAGCCTGAATGACAGCATTTCATAGGCCAGTAGTTTAGAAATGCTGGCATTCAGGGCCAGGGATCGAGGGTGGCTAGGTGGGAATTTATGCTTTCTCTCAAATGTTTGTGAGATGGAGAGCTGAACGCTGCCGTGTGACATGGTGGAGATGCTTGGTGACGGAGGTGGTGGTGTTGGTGGTACATCCTCTGTTTGCTGGGAGGCAGGTGCCAACGTTTCTCCAGAGGCGGAGGAAGAGGCCGAGGCAGCAGCCGAAGAGGTAGCAGGGGGAGCCTGAGTGAGTTCCTTGTTTTTAAGGTGTTTACTCCACTGCAGTTCATGCTTTGCATGCAGATGCCTAGTCATGCAGGTTGTGCTAAAGTTCAGAACGTTAATGCCTCGCTTCAGGCTCAGATGGCACAGCGTGCAAACCACTCGGGTCTTGTCGTCAGCACATTGTTTGAAGAACTGCCATGCCAGGGAACTCCTTGAAGCTGCCTTTGGGGTGCTTGGTCCCAGGTGGCGGTGGCGAGTAGCAGACGAACTCTCTTGGCGGGGGGTGTTCTGCTTTTGCCCACTGCTCCCTCTTTTGCTACGCTGTTGGCTCGGTCTCACCACTGCCTCTTCCTCCGAACTCTGAAAGTCAGTGGCACGACCTTCATTCCATGTGGGGTCTAGGACCTCATCGTCCCCTGCATCGTCTTCCACCCAGTCTTCCTCCCTGACCTCCTGTTCAGTCTGCACACTGCAGAAAGACGCAGCAGTTGGCACCTGTGTTTCATCATCATCAAAGACGTGCTGAGGTGGTATTCCCATGTCCTCATCATCAGGAAACATAAGTGGTTGTGCGTCAGTGCATTCTATGTCTTCCACCGCTGGGGAAGGGCTAGGTGGATGCCCTTGGGAAACCCTGCCAGAAGAGTCTTCAAACAGCATAAGAGACTGCTGCATAAGTTGAGGCTCAGACAGTTTCCCTGATATGCATGGGGGTGATGTGACAGACTGATGGGCTTGGTTTTCAGGCGCCATCTGTGAGCTTTCTGCAGAAGACTGGGTGGGAGATAATGTGAATGTGCTGGATCCACTGTCGGCCACCCAATTGACTAATGCCTGTACCTGCTCAGGCCTTACCATCCTTAGAACGGCATTGGGCCCCACCAAATATCGCTGTAAATTCTGGCGCCTACTGGGACCTGAGGTAGTTGGTACACTAGGACGTGTGGCTGTGGCAGAACGGCCACGTCCTCTCCCAGCACCAGAGGGTCCACTAACACCACCACGACCATGACCGCGTCCCTTACTAGATGTTTTCCTCATTGTTACCGTTCACCACAATAAGAAAAAAATTATTTGGCCCAATGTATTGAATTCAAATTCAGGCCTTTTTTTACAGGCACCTAACACTATCTGGCTATCTATTTAGGTACCGTATTACACTAATACAGGCACAGCAGTAACCACAGATTTAGCTGAATATAAATTGTAGGCCTAGTATTTACGCCCTGGATGACAGGTATCCCTTTACGGACAGAATTACACTTGGAGATGCACGGTAGCATGTGAAGTTATTGAGGATGACCCTATCAGCACTTGAATTTGAACCTTCAATGTAATATACCCTTTTATGGATAGATTTAAACTTGGCCTTCTACAGCAGAAACCACTGATTTAGGGAATTGCTATTTTGGGAATTGAATTTCAACCCAGAACAAAAACTGTGCTTTGACGGACACTAAATAACTTGACCAGCCACAGCAGTAACCTCGGATTTAGCTGAATATAAATTGTAGGCCTAGTATTTAGGCCCTGGATGACAGGTATCCCTTTTTCGGACAGAATTAGACTTGGAGATGCACGGTAGCGTGTGAAGTTATTGAGGATGACCCTATCAGCACTTGAATTTGCACCTTGAATGTAATATACCCTTTTACGGACAGAAATAGATGTGAGATGCACAATAGTGCGTGCAAATTTAAAGGCTTATGCTTTCAGCAATTGTCATTTAACAGTTTGTGTAATATATCCTTTTACGGACAGATTTAAACTTGGCCTGCTACAGCAGAAACCACTGATTTAGGGAATTGCTATTTTGGGAATTGAATTTCAACCCAGAACAAAAACTGTGCTTTGACGGACGCTAGAAAACTTGTCCAGCCACAGCTGGAACACCAGATTTAGGGTATTGCTATTTTGGGAATTGAATTTCACCCCAGAAAAAAATATATCCTTTGCCAGACAGCAGACAGTATTACAATTGGCTAGCCACAGCTGAAACACCAGATTTAGGGTACTGCTATTTTGGCAATTGTATTTCACCCCTCAATAAAATAGCAAGCACAGCCAAGCCCCTGATGTAGGATATAGCAACAAAAAAACAACACACTATTGATGGTTAAATGGACTTGGTGGCAGCTTGTGCTGGCACACCACAAGACACAAAATGGCCGCCGATCACCCCAGAAAAAAGTGACAGAAAAACTCTCTGGGCAGCCTAAAAACAATGAGCAATTAACTAGCAGAAGTTGAATGATACACAGCTGTAGATCGATGACTTCATTAAGTGTTTTTGATGAGTAAATCCCTGCCTAATCTGGCCCTAACAGCAGCAGCTGCATCCTATCCCTACACTGATCAGAGCAGAGTGACGTGCAGCGCTACGTGACTCCAGCTTAAATAGAGGCTGGGTCACATGCTGCACTGGCCAATCACAGCTATGCCAATAGTAGGCATGGCTGTGATGGCCTCTTGGGGCAAGTAGTATGACGCTTGTTGGATGGCTGCTTTGCAGCCTTTCAAAAAGCGCCAAGAAAGCGCCGAACACCGAACCCGAACCCAGACTTTTACGTAAATGTTCGGGTTCGGGTTTGTGTCACGAACACCCCAAAATTCGGTACGAACCCGAACTATACAGTTCGGGTTCGCTCATCCCTAGTATTGAGCACAGAATAATGAGGAAAAATTTAGCACAAGACTGCAACATAATGTGATCTGAATGGATCCATGCCTGCTTCATTTTCACAAATGTAATGTCTTCCACATTTTTGGAAGGCAATTTTGTCCGTTTTAGTGTGATGACCTCTGCGTCTGGAGGAAAGAAGGTTTGTACACAAACATAGAAGAGGATTCTTTACGTTAAGAGCAATGAGACTATGGAACTCTCTGCCTGAGGAGGTGGTGATGGTGAGTTCACTAAAAGAGTTCAAGAGGGGCCTGGATGCATTTCTAGAATGTAATAATTAGAGATGAGAGAATAAAAAAAAAAATTGGTTCTATCCGAATATATTTGCGGCAAATTACATTAAAAAAAAGTCTATTTCCTGGCTGCTAAGAGCCTTTATAGTGGTGTAGAAAACCGTGCCTTGTAGTAACACGCATAGGGAGTCTGCTTTGGTAGTGAAATAATACTGTGAGTCCGTGTGACATGCAGATGACAGGCGTTGCTCTTAGAATCACTGCACACGTCGCTTACTAGGGCAGTCACGGGGTCAAAACTGACCAAATAACTCAAGTATAAACTCAACCTTACAGGTCGATGTTAGTGCCAAGAAGAAGCGCACTCCTTTTATACCGTCGCTAGCTGATTCCACATGTAAACAGAACCTGTTCTATTAAACGCTTATACAAGTAGAGCCCCCCGACAGAGTGGAGTGGGTGTCAGCAGTAAGTTTGTGTTGATGTCACTGATTAATTTGTCCTTCCTCTGATCCGTCAGAACAATAACCCACAAAAAACGGATCCTGTCTGTGGAGCATACGCCTTCACTCGGTCAGCATTTGCTCAATAATCCATTAGTATTGGTAATGCCCAAAAAAAAAACAGGACATCTAAAACAGATGACACTTGAACGGTATTGTTGGGCGAGCATGCTCGGCTGAACACCAGTTCGGCTCGAGCATAATATCGCGTGTGTTCAAATCTAATTTTGCCTCTATTTCTGAAAAGTTTCTGGCGGGATTCGAATTCACAACCTTCTATGTTACAGCCCAGAATGTTAACCACTACACTATAGAGCTGCATGGCCAGTTACTTTAAAAAAAAAAAAATATATATATATATATATATATATATATATATATATATAAAAATAGAGAAATGTGGGCAGCACCACTGTCAATATAGTACAAACGGAGTGCCAGCGGCTGAGTAGGCGATCCACCTCCAAATTGTGTAGAAAAAATGAACTCCGCAGCACATCCAGATAATGAAAAAGTAAACAGAAGCTTTATTCACCAAGCATGCGACGTTTCAATCCTCTCAATGGGATTTTTCTCAAGCAGTGACATAGTGGGCAGTGCAAAGTACATATTTAAACATGTTCACATAATTAATCAATTACTGAGTAAATTACAAGCATTTAAAGAAAAATCATAAAAAGTGTACCCAATAGCAAAGTTATCCTTAAAAAAAGATATTTCATAACATTACAAACAGTGTTACAGTACAACCAATATCTGTATCAAATCCAGTATATAGTGTACAGACAAAAAGCATTATAATAGCAATCATGACTAGTTCAGGTGCAAATCATAATGATAATCAAACTGTGCAGGTGTACCTCAGTGAGAATGATGAATACAGATCACGGGGATGTGCGATGTAGACAAAACACATGGGTCGCGGCGTCTCAAGTGTGTCAATGCGCATGTCTTGAGGACCTTCCTGGGGCTCCCGATCACATGATCACCCCTTCTGGTCATTCTTTGTAATGCGCATGTCACAGGACCTGTGAGCATGTGACCACAGCATGTGATCATTACTCCGGTCATGTGTTTAAGTAAATCGTCCGGTCATGTGCTTCAGTGTATCACATGATCGGGATGGGCGAGTACCAGGAATACAAATGTTCAAAGCATTGAACATTTGTATTCCTGGTACTCGCCCATCCCGATCATGTGATACACTGAAGCACATGACCGGACGATTTACTTAAACACATGACCGGAGTAATGATCACATGCTGTGGTCACATGCTCACAGGTCCTGTGACATGCGCATTACAAAGAATGACCAGAAGGGGTGATCATGTGATCGGGAGCCCCAGGAAGGTCCTCAAGACATGCGCATTGACACACTTGAGACGCCGCGACCCATGTGTTTTGTCTACATCGCACATCCCCGTGATCTGTATTCATCATTCTCACTGAGGTACACCTGCACAGTTTGATTATCATTATGATTTGCACCTGAACTAGTCATGATTGCTATTATAATGCTTTTTGTCTGTACACTATATACTGGATTTGATACAGATATTGGTTGTACTGTAACACTGTTTGTAATGTTATGAAATATCTTTTTTTAAGGATAACTTTGCTATTGGGTACACTTTTTATGATTTTTCTTTAAATGCTTGTAATTTACTCAGTAATTGATTAATTATGTGAACATGTTTAAATATGTACTTTGCACTGCCCACTATGTCACTGCTTGAGAAAAATCCCATTGAGAGGATTGAAACGTCGCATGCTTGGTGAATAAAGCTTCTGTTTACTTTTTCATTATCTGGATGTGCTGCGGAGTTCATTTTTTCTATATATATATATATATATATATACAGTACAGACCATAAGTTTGGACACACCTTCTCATTCAAAGAGTTTTCTTTATTTTCATGACTATGAAGGCATCAAAACTATGAATTAACACATGTGGAATTATATACATAACAAACAAGTGTGAAACAACTGAAAATATGTCATATTCTAGGTTCTTCAAAGTAGCCACCTTTTGCTTTGATTACTGCTTTGCACACTCTTGCCATTCTCTTGATGACCTTCAAGAGGTAGTCCCCTGAAATGGTCTTCCAACAGTCTTGAAGGAGTTCCCAGAGATGCTTAGCACTTGTTGGCCCTTTTGCCTTCACTCTGCGGTCCAGCTCACCCCAAACCATCTCGATTGGGTTCAGGTCCGGTGACTGTGGAGGCCAGGTCATCTGGCGCAGCACCCCATCACTCTCCTTCATGGTCAAATAGCCCTTACTTTCAAAGTTTTCCCAATTTTTCGGCTGACTGACTGACCTTCATTTCTTAAAGTAATGATGGCCACTCGTTTTTCTTTACTGCTTTTTTCTTGCCATAATACAAATTCTAACAGTCTATTCAGTAGGACTATCAGCTGTGTATCCACCTGACTTCTCCTCAACGCCACTGATGGTCCCAACCCCATTTATAAGGCAAGAAATCCCACTTATTAAACCTGACAGGGCACACCTGAGAAGTGAAAACCATTTCAGGGGACTACCTCTTGAAGCTCATCAATGCCAAGAGTGTGCAAAGCAGTAATCAAAGCAAAAGGTGGCTACTTTGAAGAACCTAGAATATGACATATTTTCAGTTGTTTCACACTTGTTTGTTATGTATATAATTCCACATGTGTTAATTCATAGTTTTGATGCCTTCAGTGTGAATCTACAATTTTCATAGTCATGAAAATAAAGAAAACTCTTTGAATGAGAAGGTGTGTCCAAACTTTTGGTCTGTACTATATATATATATATACACTCACCTAAAGAATTATTAGGAACACCATACTAATACGGTGTTGGACCCCCTTTTGCCTTTAGAACTGCCTTAATTCTGGTGCTGATAGCATTCTTTAGAAATGTTGGCCCATATTGAGAGGATAGCATCTTGCAGTTGATGGAGATTTGAGGGATGCACATCGAGGGCACGAAGCTCCCGTTCCACCACATCCCAAAGATGCTCTATTGGGTTGAGATCTGGTGACTGTGGGGGCCATGTAGCCTCTTTTTCCTATTTGTAGTGGAGATGAGTGGTACCCGGTGGGGTCTTCTGCTGTTGTAGCCCATTCGCCTCAAGGTTGTGCGTGTTGTGGCTTCACAAATGCTTTGCTGCATACCTCGGTTGTAACGAGTGGTTATTTCAGTCAACGTTGCTCTTCTATCAGCTTGAATCAGTCGGCCCATTCTCCTCTGACCTCTAGCATCCACAAGGCATTTTTGCCCACAGGACTGCCGCATACTGGATGTTTTTCCCTTTTCACACCATTTTTTGTAAACCCTAGAAATGGTTGTGCGTGAAAATCCCAGTAACTGAGCAGATTGTGAAATACTCAGACCGGCCCGTCTGGCACCAACAACCATGCCACGCTCAAAATTGCTTAAATTACCTTTCTTTCCCATTCTGACATTCAGTTTGGAGTTCAGGAGATTGTCTTGACCAGGACCACCCCCCTAAATGCGTTGAAGCAACTGCCATGTGATTGGTTGACTAGATAATTGCATTAACCACCTGCCATCTGGGCCATTTGCCCCCTTCCTGACCAGGCCAAATTTTGCAAAACTGACATATCTCACTTTATGTGGTAATAACTTTGGAACGCCTTTATTTATCCAAGTCATTCAGAGATTGTTTTCTTGTGACACATTGTACTTCATGATAGTCATAAATTTGAGTCAAAATATTTCACCTTTATTTATGAAAAAATCCCAAATTTACCCAAAAATTTGAAAAATTCGCAATTTTCTAAATTTCTATTTCTCTGCTTTTAAAACAGAAAGTGATACCTCATAAAATATTTATTATTTAACATTCCCCATTTGTCTACTTTATGTTGGCATCATTTTGGAAATGTCATTTTATTTTTTTAGGACGTTAGAAGGCTTAGAAGTTTAGAAGCAATTCTTCAAATTTTTAAGAAAATTGGCAAAACCCACTTTTTAAGGACCAGTTCAGGTCTGAAGTCACTTTGTGGGGCCTACATAGTGGATACCCCCATAAATGACCCCATTGTAGAAACTACACCCCTCAAGGTATTCAAAACCGATTTTACAAACTTTGTTAACCCTTTAGGCGTTCCACAAGAATTAAAGGAAAATGGAGATCAAATTTTTAAATTTAACTTTTTTGGCAGATTTTCCATTTTAATCAATTTTTTTCTTTAACACATCGATGGTTAACAGCCAAACAAAACTCAATATTTATTACCCAGATTCTGCGGTTTACAGAAACACCCCACATGTGGTCATAAACTGCTGTATGGGCACACGGCAGGGCGCAGAAGAAAAGAAACTCCACATGGTTTTTAGATGCCATGTCCCATTTGAAGCCCCCTGATGCACCCTTACAGTAGAAACTCCCAAGAAGTGACCCCATTTTGGAAACTAGGGGATAAGGTGCCAGTTTTATTAGTACTATTGATCATTCATTATAACACTTTATGGGGCAAGGTGACCAAAAAATTGGTTGTTTTAGCACAGTTTCTATTTATTTATTTTTACAGCGTTCACCTGAGGGGTTCAGTCAAGTGACATTTTTATAGAGCAGATTGTTACAGACGTGGCGATACCTAATATGTATACTTTTTCTCATTTATTAAAGTTTTACACAATAATAGCATTTTTGAAACAAAAAAATTATGTTTTAATGTGTCCATGTTCTGAGAGCTATAGTTTTTTATTTTTTGAGAGATTTTCTTATGTAGGGGCTCATTTTTTGCGGGATGAGGTGACGGTTTTATTGGTACTATTTTGTGGGACATACGCATTTTTGATCACTTGGTGTTGCACCTTTTGTGATGCAAGGTGACAAAAATTGCTTATTTTGACACAGTTTTTTTTATTTTTACGGTGTTCACCCGAGGGGTTAGGTCATGTGATATTTTTATAGAGCTGGTTTTTACAGACGCGGCAATACCTAATATGTATACTTTTTTTATTTGTTTCACTTTAACACAATAATAGCATTTTTGAAACCAAAAAAATGATGTTTTAGTGTCTCCATGTTCTAAGAGCTATAGTTTTTTTTATTTTTTGAGAGATTTTCTTATGTAGGGGCTCATTTTTTGCGGGATGAGGTGACGGTTTTATTGGTACTATTTTGTGGGACATACGCGTTTTTGATCACTTGGTGTTGCACCTTTTGTGATGCAAGGTGACAAAAAATGCTTGTTTTGACACAGTTTTTTTTTTTTTACGGTGTTCACCCGAGGGGTTAGGTCATGTGATATTTTTATAGAGCTGGTTTTTACGGACGCGGCGATACCTAATATGTATACTTTTTTTTATTTTTTCTATTTTTAACTTTTTTTTTTCATTCCTTACTTGGGGACTTTTTTTTTTTTACATGTGAAACTTTTTATTTATTTTTTATTTTCAACCGTTTATTTTTATTTTTTTTATTTTACACTTTTCGTCCCCCATAAGGTCATACAAGACCTCTGGGGGACATTTGCTTCACTTTTATTTTATTTTTTCACTGTTGATTTCTCCTGTAACTGGGGCTGACATAGTAGCCCCAGTTACAGGACAAATACACCCCTAGAGAGGCTGTACAGCAGCAATTCAGCGCTGTACAGCCTCAGAGCAGGGCTGATCGAGGTCTCTGAGAGACCTCACACAGCTCCTGCACACTACGGTCTGCAGCGATCCGGAAGGCAGGGACACCTGGGCACTGTCCCTGCCTTGTCTTAGGGTTGCCCTGCTGTCACTAACAGCGGGCAACCCGATCAGCAGCTGCACGATTAGCGTGCAGATGCTATTTCTGAAAGGACGTTCTAAAACGTGCTTTCAGAAATAGACGTCCACCCATAGGACGTTTATATCCTATGGGCGGACGTAAAGCGGTTAATGAGAAATAGAACAGGTGTTCTTAATAATTCTTTAGGTGAGTGTATATATATATATATGAGACTTCTGCTGCATAGGAATACGTACAACTGGCCATGCAGGTCTATAGTGTAGTGGTTAAGATTTTTGGCTGTAATGTAGAAGGTTGTGCGTTTGAATCCCGCCAGAAACTTTTCAGAAATAGAGGTTAAATTAGATTTAAATACACTGAGTGTCCCCAAGCACTGACTCCATATATGGACATAGCTATATATATGGAGTCAGAGCAGGGACTCCTACGCTGAACTAGAGTCCCAACACCCTCCACTCTTCAGAGCAGGGGGTGCCTGGTTTAATGCTCGGGTTCTTCCATTGACTTACATTGTGCTTGGGTGCTCTGTAGAGCACCCGAGCATCGGGAAGTGTTCTACTTGAGCACCAGAGCACACAAGCACTTTGGTGCTCGACCAACACTAGTGAACAGAATATTTGCATGTCTTCTGTGTTTTGTTCCCACTCCTGCTTTTGGCTACCAAATCATAAGTAGTGATGAGCGGCAGGGGCAATATTTGAATTCGCAAATATTTTGTCGAAATATTCGTCATATATTTGTGAATTTGCAAATTCGAGAATACATTCTTGAGTGCGAAAATCAGCAATGTATTATTCGCGTAATGCATGCAAAATATTGGCGTGGGGTAGGCAACTTTTCTATTGGTTGCTAGGGATGTTGCTAAGCTGTGACAAAGCCTTCTCATTGGCCCAAAAGCTAAAAGAAGGGAAGTATGATCACCTGAAATGTACTGTGCTAAAAAAAAAACTAATATTCGTCATTATGAATATATAGCACTATATTCCAAATATTTTCAAATTCTCAAAGTGCTGATATTTGCGGAAAAAATTAGCTTTTCGAATATAACTAATCATAGGCCAATTCCGATGGGACCATACAGGCCTTACACAGACAGGATCCGTTGTGTGTCTTATTTTTCCTTCCTTCTGACAGATCAGAAGAAGGGTCAAACAAATGATGATGTCATCCAGGCCAAAAGGCAAAATAGGCAAAATAGTGGCCCAGTCATGAAGTGGGGAGGGTGATAACAGCATGAGGAGACCACAGAGTGGCCCAATGACAGGGTCTGGAGGTTGCGGCAGCATCAGGAGGCCACATAGTGGCACAATGACAGAGTCTGGAGGTGGTGGCAGCATGAGGAGACCACAGAGGGGCACAATGAAATGTGTGGAGGTGGCGGCAGCATCAGGAGGCTACAGAGTGGCACAATGACAGAGTCTGGAGGTGGAAGCAGTATGAGGAAGCCACCGAGTGGCACAATGACAGAGTCTGGAGTTTGCAGCAGTATGAGGAGGCCACTGAGTGGCACAATTAAACAATGACAGAGTGTGGAGGTGGCAGCAGTATGAGAAAGCCACCGAGTGGCATAATGACAGAGCCTGGAGGTGGCGGCAGCAGCAGCATCAGTGGGAGGCCACAGAGTGGCACAATGACAGAGTGTGGAGGTGCTGGTGGCAGCAGCATCAGGAGGAGGCCACAGAGTGGCACAGTGACAAAGTGTGGAGGTGGCAGCAGCATCAGGAGGCCACAGAGTGGCAAGGTCACATAGTGTGGAGGTGGCAGCATCATGAGGAGGCGACAGTGGCATGATGACGAGAGATTGCGGATGTGGCAACAGCATGAGGGGGCCATAGAGTGGCACGACGATAAGAGATTGTGGAGGTGGCAGCAGCATGAGGAGGCCGCTTCGTGTATTCATTTATAGGGAATATGGGACAGAACAGAAGGTTAAAAGTATTGCTTAAAACACGATTTAATAATACACGTTCACCGGCACAAAAGGCTTGGAAAATTGATTGTACGTTAATTTCCCTTGAAGATTTGGATAATATATTGGTGAATTTAAGTTTACTTTCTTATAATATATAATTTTAATCAAGTTTTGGTTCAATTTAATATTCAATATTTAATACATTTAATAATAAAAATTAAGTGTTGCTTAAGACAGGAGAGAATCCGCCAGTCTTCAGTTTATTCGACGTCGTGGTTATGATGGAGAAAGCATTCCAAAAATCTATTTCTCTCCACCTGGAGACGAATCCTGTCAAGATTAAAGCAAGTGCGGTATCGGCTGCTCATCGACCCAGATTCTTCTGGGGGAACCTGCCTGGCATGAACAGTCCTCTACTAGCTGCAGACAATGAGAAGACAAAGCGTCAAGATAGCTTCAAAGCGTCAAGATGAGCCCGGTAGAGTCGCAAAGTTCATCTAGGTACGTTAATACAGATTTTACCGCATATAACTGCAGTGCTAACTACTGAATTAATTTTGTTTTTCGACCAAAATAGTTAAATGAAGATTTTACCACATATATCCGCAGCGCTGACCGCTGAATACATTTTGTTTTTCGACTGAAATACTTCAATAAAGATTTTACTGCATATAACCGCAGCACTGACCACTAAATACATTTTGTTTTTCGACCGAAATAGTTCAATAAAGATTTTACCGCATATAACCGCAGCGCTGACCACTGAATTAATTTTGTTTTTCGATCAAAACAGTTCAATAAAGATTTTACCACATATAACTGCAGCGATGACCGCTAAATACATTTTGTTTTTCGACCGAAATACTTCAATAAAGATTTTTACCACATATAACTGCTGCGCTGACCGCTGAATAAATTTTGTTTATCGATCAAAATAGTTTAATAAAGATTTTACCGCATATAACCACAGTGCTGACCGCTGAATAAAATTATTTTTTGGACCGAAATAAGTCAATAAAAAACTTTTCCACATATAACTGCAGCGCTGAACGCTGAATAAAGAAATACTTCAATAAAGATTTTACCATATATAACTGTAGCGCTGAACGCTGAATAAATTTAGTTTTTTGACCGAAATAAGTCAATAAACACTTTACCGCATATAACCACAGTGCTGAACGCTGAATAAAATTAGTTTTTTGACCAAAATACATCAATAAAGATTTTACCACATATAACTGCAGCACTGAACGCTGAATAAATTTAGTTTTTCGACCAAAATAAGTCAATAAAAAACTTTACCACATATAACTGCAGCGCTGAACGCTGAATAAAGAAATACTTCAATAAAGATTTTACCACATATAACTGCAGTGCTGACAGCTGAATAAATTTAGTTTTTCGACCGAAATAATTCAATAAAGATTTTACCACATATAACCGCAGCGCTGACCACTGAATTTATTGTTTTTCGACCGAAATAGTTCAATAAAGATTTTACCACATTTAACCGCAGCACTGACTACTGAATAAATTTAGTTTTTCCACCAAAATACTTCAATAAAGATTTTACCGCATATAACTGCAGCGCAAACCACAGAATTAATTTTGTTTTTTGACCGAAATAGTTCAATGAAGATTTTACCACATATATCTGCAGCGCTGACCACTAAATACATTTTGTTTTTCGACCGAAATAGTTCAATAAAAGTTTTTTCCACATTTAACCGCAGCACTGACCGCTGAATAACTTTAGTTTTTCGACCGAAATACGTCAATAAAGATTTTACTACATATAACTGCAGCACTAAACGCTGAATAAATTTAGTTTTTCGACCAAAATAAGTCAATAAAAAACTTTGCCACATATAACTGCAGTGCTGAACGCTGAATAAACAAATACTTAAATAAAGATTTTACCACATATAACTGCAACGCTGAACGCTGAATACATTTTGTTTTTCGACCAAAATAAGTCAATAAACACTTTACCACATATAACCGCAGCACTGACCACTAAATACATTTTTTTTTTCGACCGAAATACTTCAAAAAAGATTTTACCACATACTGTATAACCGCAGCGCTGACCACTGAATAATTTTGTTTTTCGACCGAAATAGTTCAATAAAGATTTTACCACATATGACCGCAGCGCTGACTGCTGAATAAATTTAGTATTTCGACCGAAATACTTCAATAAAGATTTTAACACATATAACTGCAGCGCTGACTGCTGAATACATTTTGTTTTTCGACCGAAATACTTCAATAAAGGTTTTAGCACGTATAACTGCAGCGCTGACCACTAAATAAATGCCTTTTTTTGACCGAAATAGTTTAATAAAGATTTTACCACATATAACCACAGTGCTGACCGCTTAGGTCGCTGGCGTCTCTTCGCCGGCTCCTGCTGCATGCTGCACGGCCGACAGGAAGTGCGTCAATGACGACTTCCGGTTTCGGCCAGCGGTATTAAACTTAAAACGCAAGTGTATTTTAGTTTTATGAGCCCTGCGGGCTGTATATTTTATGATATATAATATGTATATATGTTTTAAAAGCTTATATTCCTAGGGGAAAGATTAAGTGAGGCGGTGCTATCCAGAGGGGGCCGATCTAAGGTTAGGGGTGGAGTTATCCACCTATATAAGTCCACAACAAGAGGAGTACTTCCTCTTTCTGAGCAGAGAGCTAAGGCTACAGTTCTGTGCCTGCTAACTACTACTGAGAGCTAAAGCTACAGCCTGTGGCTATTACTACTAAACTGAAAATTTATTTTCAGATGGCATCTCCTAACGGTGATCAGCACGGTGAATCCGCTCACAAGCAGAGACATTTAGTCTGCGCTTCCTGCGAGATTCCAATGCCGGACTCCTACGAGTACAATCAGTGTCCATCATGTCGTCCCCCTCTGTCGCAACCCACTGCAAGCGACATGTTTGGGTGGATGAAGGACTTCATGGGAAATTCTATTTCTGAAATTAAAAGCGCCCTCTCCTCAAAGAGAACAAGAGAATCATCTCCGGGTCCGATGCCTATGCTGGAAGCAATCTCCGTGGACGACCATTCCTCTTCTTCCTCTGACGACGAAGATTCACTATTCCTGTTCCAACTGAGAAGACTCAAAGGCTTTTACGCTCCATCCAGTCAGGGACTGTGATGTTAAGCAAGGGGAAGCTCCGCCGTCCACCTCTAGGGGGTTAAGAACCTTCAAGGTGGACGAAAACCTTAAGCGTTTTATGCTTACGGAATGGAATCATCCAGAGAAGGGTCCAGTCCTTAATAAGAGGTTTAAACTCATGTTTCCCCTCCAGGAATCGGAATCTGACCTTTGGGTACCGCCTCCAAAGGTTGACATGGCAATATCCAAACTGTCCAAAAGGACCCTAGTCCCGTCAGATGACGGTAGTAATCTTCAGGACCCGTTAGACTGAAAGGTCGAATGCACCTTAAAGCTCAATTATTCTGCTGCTGCAGCCTCCTCGTCAGTAGCTGTTGCCTCCTCTGAGACCGCGGACTTTGTATGTTCCCGCATCTTAAGAATTCAGGCTGACCTAGAGGCCGGAGTAGCCAGAACTGACATTCTGGACCAATTTAAGACCCTCCTATTGGGAGCGTATTTTCTATGTGACGCCTCTGCGCAGCACTTGAAACTGGCTGCAAAAGGTATGGCGCTTTCTTCTGCCAGCCGTAGGCCCCTTTGGTTACGACCATGGGTCGCCGGTAACACCTCCAAATTTCACTTATGTGGCCTACCCTATGAGCCAGGAAGGCTTTTTGGTTCTGAGCTAGATAAGCTCATGGAAAGCTTGGCAGATAAGAAAGGGAAAAATCTCCCTCAACAGTCCTTTCGGGGTCGCAGTAGGTCCAGAAATACAAGACATCAGGGCCCCTCGAGATCCCAGAGGCGTCAGGCGTCCTCCAGACGCGGACGCGGTCGTGGTAGAGGCAGCGAATATAAGGCGGACCTATGACTCTCCCGCTTACCTTCTCCCTTCCCCTCCAGACCCTCCGTGCAATCCTCCGGTCAGAGGTCGTTTAAGTTTCTTTCAGCAGACCTGGCTGCAAGAGATCCCGGACCAGTGGGTCCTAAATATAATTTTGTTCAGTTACACGATATATTTCGTGTCTCCCCCTCAGGAGAAATTTGTGTTAACCCGACCTTTACCCCAATTCAAACAAAAGATCTTAGAGGACGCAGTCCTCTTTTACCTTCACAAAAAAGCCCTAGAGGAGGTTTTCTCCCACCAACGAGGGCGAGGGGTGTATTCCCCCATATTTCTAGTCCCAAAGCCTTCTGGAGACTGGCGCATGATAATAGATCTGCGCTACCTAAATCGCTTCATAAGGCAGAAGCGCTTCAGAATGGAGACCATCCGTTCCTTAATCAATATTCTAAATCCCGGGGAGCACATGGTCACCATAGATCTAAAGGACGCTTATCTTCATGTCCCTATTCATCCAACTCACCGAAAGTTCCTAAGAGTTGCGGTCTCCATAAAAGGTGTGGTAAAGCATTACCAGTTTGCTGTTCTACCCTTTGGCATCTCTTCCGCTCCCCACACCTTTACCAAGGTTGTGGCTCCGGTTGTTGCCAAGCTCAGGCTTCAAGGACTAGAAATCGTGCCATATCTAGACGACTGGCTCTTAAAAGCTGTGTCTCTAGACGTTCTTCAGACCCATCTTCATCTGGCTCTTCAGACTCTCCAGCGGTTAGGCTGGCTGATAAATTGGGAAAAGTCCCAGATCCTGCCTTCCACTTCCAGGGTATTCCTGGGGTTTATAGTGGATTCTAAAAGGATGACTCTCTATCTCTCCCCAGAAAGGAGAGATCGAGTCATAAGAGCCGCTCAGTTTCTCATGGCACCTCGTCGAGTGTCTATCAGAACACTTATGAAGGTGTTGGGCCACATGTCAGCATCTGCAGAAGCAGTTCCTTGGGCCCTTTGGCACCTCCGTCCACTTCAAGAGGAAGTGTTAGCTGTCTGGAACCACAACCCAAAAGGGTTGGACAAGACTCACTCCCTGTCTGTCAAAGTCCGGTCCTCACTCAAATGGTGGAGGAACCTATTAGATGGGAGGTCCTTGATTCAACCTCGTTGGATCACGTTGACCACAGACGCCTCCCTTCTAGGTTGGGGAGCCCATCTGGAAGACAGTCCAGTACAAGGTATCTGGACTCCAGAGGAGAGGCTTCTCTCGTCCAATATGAGAGAACTAAGAGCTGTACGTCTAGCTCTTTATCACTTTGCTCCTCTCATCCACGGAAAGGCGGTGAGAGTCCGTTCGGACAGCACGACTGTGGTTGCTTACATCAACAGACAGGGAGGTACGAGATCTCAACCTCTTCTCCACGAAGTTGGTCTAATTCTCTCCTGGGCAGAGCCCAGTCTATCCCACCTATCCGTGGTTCACATCAGGGGAGATCTCAACATAGTTGCAGATTGACTCAGTCAGGGCCTACCAGTTCCAGGCGAATGGTCATTGAACAGAGACATCTTCTCCCAGATCACTCTACGTTGGGGTATTCCAGAGGTCGACTTGATGGCGACCCGGTTGATCGCGAAGGTGGACAAGTTCTGCTCCCTCTACAAGGAGGACAACCCCTTGGCGATAGACGCTCTGTCCATTCCATGGAGGTTCAGGCTGGCATACATATCCCTCCACTTTCCATTATACCACGGGTAGTGACGAAAATCAGACAAGACCAGACCCCAGTCATTGCAATAATACCATTCTGGCCAAAGAGGTCTTGGTTCACCCAGCTCATGAAGATGAGTCAGGGCATATATTGGAGACTTCCCCTAATGCAGGACCTTGTGTATCAGGACACAGGCCCCTGCCTAGATCTGAGTAAACTCAATCTGACAGCCTGGAGATTGACAGGCCCCTACTAGAAGCTAGAGGGCTTTCTGCAGAGGTCTTGAGAACTATTTCACACTCCCGTGCGGAGTCTACAAACAAGGCGTACTCAAGAATTCACAAGATCTTTCTTCAGTGGTGTGCTGTTAAAGAGGTAGTACCCTCAGATCCTCCTCTTTCACCTATTTTACAATTCCTGCAGGACGGCCTGGACAAGGGTCTAAGTCCGTCTACTCTCAGAGTCCACATCAGTGCTCTCTCTTCCTCTTTAGGTAGACCATTATCTCAAGACCCCCTACTCAGGAGGTTCCTCAAGGGAGCCGAAAGATTAAAACCTAGAATCCTGAGACCTATCCCTGAATGGGATTTATCCATTGTTCTAAAGGGGCTATCCTCTCCGCCCTTTGAACCCTTAGCGAATGTAGACCTTAAGTTTCTATCCTTAAAGGTCACATTTTTACTGGCCATAACATCGGCCAAAAGGATTGGAGAATTACAGGCCCTAGCCGCCACTGAGCCTTATGCCCTCTTTCTCCAGGACTCTGTCCTGTTGAGATTTCTACCGACCTTTGCTCCTAAGGTTCCCTCATTCGGTAACCGAAATCAGACTATCATCTCCCTGCCATTCCTATGTCCTACTCCATCATCTCCTGAAGAGGAAGCCCTTCACTCATTGGACATTTCCAGAAATCGAAAAATCTACCTGGACAGGACTGCGAACTTTAGGAAATCGGAACACCTACTGCTCTCCTTTTCTGGTAAAAGCAAAGGTCTAAAATCCTCCAAACCCTCTTTAAGTAGGTGGGTAAAGGAGGCAATCTGGGAAGCCTTTTTATCCCAAGGCTTGGCTCCTCCATCCTTTGTCACCGCCCACTCCACGAGGGCAATATCTACTTCCTTTGCGGAAAGAAATCTCATTCCACTTGAACAGATTTGTGCTGCGGCTTCCTGGAGCTCCCACAGCACTTTCATTAGACACTATCGCCTAGACTCTAGGCGTTCGGAGGGGGTAACATTCGGACGTACCATTCTGTCTGCTGCCCTCTCATAAAAAAATAAAAAATAAATAAAAAATAGGATTATACCTGGAAAGGCCCTCCCAATTTGTTGGGCTACTTGCTAGGTCCCCACTTGTGCTGCTGGTTAGGACGTAAGGGAAGCGTTCATTTTTAACATACATTTGTTTTCCCTTAGTCCTAACAGCAGCACACAAATTTCCCACCCTTGCTGTTTCTACTTGTTATAAAAGCACTGAATTATGGGCAGTCTGCCCTTTATAGGGGTTGGTTTTACTAATTATTTAATTATTACTTGGTAGGAAATTTATTGTCATCAAAAATTCCACCTGTCCTACTAGTTTCACAGGGGAGAACTCCCCCACTTGTGCTGCTGTTTGGACTAAGGGAAAACAAATTTCCGTTAAAAATTAACGCTTTTCAGCCAAAATAAGTCAATAAAAAACTTTACCACATATAACTGCAACTGCAGCGCTGAACGCTGAATAAAGAAATACTTCAATAAAGATTTTACCACATATAACCGCAGCGCTGACCGCTGAATACATTTTGTTTTTCAACCGAAATACTTCAATAAAGATTTTACCACATATAACTGCAGCGCTGACCGCTGAATAAATTTAGTTTTTCGACTGAAATACTTCAATAAAGATTTTACCGCATATAACCGCAGCGCTGACCGCTGAACAAAATTTGTTTTTTGACCAAAATAAGTCAATAAAAAACTTTACCACATATAACTGCAGCGCTGAATGCTGAATAAAGAAATACTTCAATAAAGATTTTACCACATATAACTGCAGCGCTGAGTGCTTAAAAAAAATAATTTCCGACCAAAATAAGTCAATAAAAATTTTACCACAAATAACCGCAGCGCTGACCGCTGAATAAATTGTTTTTCGACTGAAATAGTTCAATAAAGATATTACCGCATATAACCGCAGAGCTGACCACTGAATTAATTTTGTTTTTCGACCGAAATAGTTTAATAAAGATTTTACCACATATAACCGCAGCGTTGACCGCTGAATAAATTTAGTTTTCGACCGAATTACTTCAATAAAGATTTTACCACATATAACTGCAGCGCTGATCGCTGAATAAATTTTGTTTTTCGACCAAAATAAGTCAATAAACACTTTACCACATATAACTGCAGCGCTGAACGCTGAATAAAGAAATACTTCAATTAAGATTTTACCACATATAACTGCAACGCTGAACGCTGAATAAATTTAGTTTTTTGACCAAAATAAGTCAATAAACACTTTACCACATATAACCGCATCACTGACCACTGAATACATTTTGTTTTTCGAACTAAATACTTTAACCCCTTAGGGACACATGACATACCGGTACGGCATGTTTCCCGAGTCCTTAAGGACCCATGACGTACCAGTACGTCATGTGTTGTTCCGATCACCGCCGCCGGCACCACGAGCAGGCACCACGGCTAAATGCGCGGGGGGGTACCATGACCCCCCTGTGTCGGCAATCGCCGCAAACCGCAGGTCAATTCAGACCTGCGGTTTGCGGCTTTTTATTGTGTGGGCGGCGGTAGTCGACGGTGTCATCGGGTCCCCATGGGGCTGTGGGGGGGGACCCGATGGCATGGAAGGCAGTGCGATGCCTAAGGAAGGCATCTCACTGCCTTCCGGTGAAGAGCCTGTGAGATCCAGCCCCCTGGATCTCACAGGCCGGAAGCTGTATGAGTAATACATACAGTATTACTCATACAGCCAATGCATTCCAATACAGAAGTATTGGAATGCATTGTAAAGGATTAGACCCCCAAAAGTCCCAAAGTGGGACAAAAAAAATAGTGAAAAAAAAAGTTTTCCCCCAAAAAAATTAAAAGTTTCAAGTAAAAATAAACAAAAACGTCATTTTCCCCAAATAAAGTTAGAAAAAATTGGTAAAAAATTGGGGAAAAAACAAAAGTATACATATTAGGTATTGCCGCGTCCGTATCGACCGGCTCTATAAACATATCACATGACCTAACCCCTCAGATTAACACCATAAAAAATAAAAAATAAAAACTGTACTAAATAAACCATTTTTTGTCACCTTACATCACAAAAAGTGTAATAGCAAGAGATCAAAAAGGCATATGCACCCCAAAATAGTGCCAATCAAACCGTCATCTCATCCCGCAAAAAAAAAGACCCTACTTAAGATAATCGCCCAAAAACTGAAAAAACTATGGGTCTCAGAATAGTGATGTCGCGAACATAAAATTTTCCGTTCGCGAACGCCGAACGCAAATTTCTGCAAATGTTCGCGAACGGGCGAACCGGGCGAAAGGCCATAGACTTCAATAGGCAGGCGAATTTTAAAACCCACAGGGACTCTTTCTAGCCACAGTAGTGATGGAAAAGTTGTTTCAAGGGGACTAACACCCGGACTGTGGCATGCCGGAGGGGGATCCATGGCAAAACTCCCATGGAAAATTATGTAGTTGACGCAGAGTTGGATTTTAATCCATAAAGGGCATAAATCACCTAACAATCCAATTTTTTTTTGAACAACGTGGTTTAAAACATTCAGTGTGTGTATACGATCAGGTATGATGTTGTATCGATCAGGTAGTGTAAGGGTTACGCCCGCTTCACAGACATTGACAGACCAAACTCCCCTTTTAATGCACCGCAAACAACCGCAAACAGTCCATTTGCCCAACCGCAAATTCCCCATTTGTTCAAGGTTGGATACCAAGCTAGCCATGTCCCGTTGATGTCATTGAAGGTTTCTTCCTCCACCCAGCCACGTACAACACCAAGGGTCCCCGAAAGGTGAATTGAATTGATTTTTCGAACGGGGAGATGCTTAAAAAAATGCTGGCTCCCTCCCCTTTGTTTGAATCCACGCCACGGTCACTGCGTCTGCGCCGTGCAATTTACTGCCCCACCCGATATTAGTGGTATTTTCTGTCACAATACAGTATGTGTGGGCCTGACACACACGGGCTTGCAAATGGGATTAGATCAGAGAAAAATACTAAATAGAATTTTTTTTTATCTGCGAGGTATTTGTGAGTAAATGACACCCTGTAATGGTATAAGTGGAGGTCTAGCCACTAGCCAGTGGCCACAATACAGTCTGTGTAGGCCTGACACACACGGGCTTGCAAATGGGATTAGATCACAGAAAAATAATAAATAGAATTTTTTTTTATCTGCGAGGTATTTGTGAGTAAATGACACCTTGTAACGATATAAGTGGAAGTCTAGCCACTAGCCAGCGGACACAATACAGTCTGTGTGGGCCTGACACACACAGGCTTGCAAATGGGATTAGATCACAGAAAAATATTAAATATAATTTTTTTTTATCTGCGAGGTATTTGTGAGTAAATGACACCCTGTAACGGTATAAGTGGAGGTCTAGCCACTAGCCAGTGGCCACAATACAGTCTGTGTGGGCCTGACACACAGGAGCTTGCAAATGGGATTAGATCACAGAAAAATATTAAATAGAATTTTTTTTATCTGCAAGGTATTTTCTGTCACACCCTGTATGAATGGTGTGCACACAGTACTGTCTGTGACTGAGCCTGCAGCCTCTCACACACGGGCAGGCAACTACAATATATGTATATATAAAATAAAATAAAAAAAGCAGACTGATGTACCAGCCCTGAAAAGGGCTTTTTGGGATGCTGTCAGGACGCTGTCCTTACAGCAGTTGAGTCTATGGACACAGAACACTGCCCTAGCTAACGCTTTCCTATTGAATCAGCAGCAGCAGCAGCACTGTCCCTCCTCTCACACACAGGCAGGCAACTGCAATATATGTATATATAAAAAATAAAAAAAAGAAGCAGACTGATGTACCAGCCCTGAAAAGGGCTTTTTGGGATGCTGTCAGGACGCTGTCCTTACAGCAGATGAGTCTGTGGACACAGAACAATGCCCTAGCTAACGCTTTCCCTATTGAATCAGCAGCAGCAGCACTGTCCCTCCTCTCACTGAGAATGCAGATTCCGAATGAATCTAAAATGGATGCTGTCCGGGAGGTGGGAGGGTCTGGGAGGGAGGCTGCTGATTGGCTGGAATGTGTCTGCTGACTGTGAGGTACAGGGTCAAAGTTTACTCAATGATGATGTATAGGGGGCGGAACCGAAAATCGCATATGTTCGCCCGCAGCGGCGAACGCGAACAAGCTATGTTCGCCGGGAACTATTCGCCGGCAAACTTTTCGGGCCATCTCTATCTCAAAATATGGAGACACTAAAACATGATTTTTTTTTTGTTTCAAAAATGATATTATTGTGTAAAACTTACATAAATAAAAAAAAGTATACATGTTAGGTATCACCGTGTCCGTATCGACCGTCTCTATAAAAATATCACATGACCTAACCCCTCAGATGAACACCGTAAAACATTTAAAATAAAAACTGTGCTAAATAAACCATTTTTTGTCACCTTACATCACAAAAAGTGTAATAGCAAACGATCAAAAAGTCACACACACCCCAAAATAGTGCCAATAAAACCGTCATCTCATCCCGCAAAATCATACCCTACCCAAGGTAATCGCCCAAAAACTGAAAAAATATGGCTCTCAGACTATGGAAACACTATTTTTTTTGCTTCAAAAAAGTAATCATTGTGTAAAACTTACATAAATAAAAAAAGTATACATATTAGGTATCGCCGCATCCATGACAACCTGGTCTATAAAAAAAATCACATGATCTAACCTGTCAGATGAATGTAGTAAATAACAAAAAATAAAAACGGTGCCAAAACAGCTATTTCTTGTTATCTTGCCTCACAAAAAGTGTATAATAGAGCAACCAAAAATCATATGTACCCTAAACTAGTACCAACAATACTGCCACCCTATCCCGTAGTTTCTAAAATGGGGCAATTTTTTTGGAGTTTCTACTCTAGGGGTGCACCAGGGGGGCTTCAAATGAGACATGGTGTAAAAAAAAACAGTCCAGCAAAATCTGCCTTCCAAAAACAGTATGGCATTCCTTTCCTTCTGCGCCCTGCCGTGTGCCCGTACAGTAGTTTACGACCACATATGGGGTGTTTCTGTAAACTACAGAATCAGGGCCATGAATATTAAGTTTGGTTTGGCTGTTAACCCTTGCTTTGTAACTGGAAAAAAATTATTAAAATGGAAAATCTGCCAAAAAAGTGAAATTTTGAAATTGTATCTCTATTTTCCATTAATTCTTGTGGAACACCTAAAGGATTAACAAAGTTTGTAAAATCAGTTTTGAATACCTTGAGGGGTTTAGTTTATAGAATGGGGTCATTTTTGGGTGGTTTCTATTATGTAAGCCTCGCAAAGTGACTTCAGACCTGAACTGGTCCCTAATAATTGGGTTTTTTAAAAATTTTAAGATTTGCTTCTAAACTTCTAAGCCTTGTAACATCCCCAAAAAATAAAATATCATTCCCAAAATGATCCAAACATGAAGTAGACATATGGGGAATGTAAAGTAGTAACTATTTTTGGAGGTATTACTATGTATTATAGAAGTAGAGAAATTGAAACTTGGAAATTTGCAAAATTTTCCACATTTTTGGTAAATTTGGTATTTTTTTATGCAAAAAAATTTACTTTTTTGACCCAATTGTAGCAGTGTCATTAAGTACAATATGTGACGAAAAAACAAACTCAGAACGGCCTGGGTAAATGAAAGCATTTTAAAGTTATCATCACTTAAAGTGACACTGCTCAGATTTGCAAAAAATGGCCAAGTCCTTAAGGTGAAATAAGAGTCCTTAAGGGGCTAATAAAGATTTTACCACATATAACCGCAGCGCTGACCACTGAATATTTTTTTTTTTTTCCGACCGAAATACTTCAATAAAGATTTTACCACATATAACCACAGCGCTGACTGCTGAATAAATTTAGTATTTTGACCGAAATAGTTCAATACAGATTTTACCGCATATAACCGCAGCGCTGACCACTGAATTAATTTTGTTTTTCGACCGAAATAGTTCAATAAAGATTTTACCACATATAACCGCAGCATTATTTTGACCGAAATAGTTCAATACAGATTTTACCGCATATAACCGCAGCGCTGACCACTGAATTAATTTTGTTTTTCGACCAAAATACTTCAATAAAGATATTACCACATATAACCGCAGTGCTGACCGCTGAATACATTTAGTTTTTCGACCGAAATAGTTCAATAAAGATTTTACCACATATAACCGCAGCGCTGACAGCTGAATAAATTTTGTTTTTTGACCAAAATACTTCAATAAAGATTTTACCGCATATAACCGCAGCGCTGACCACTGAATGCATTTTGTTTTTCGACCAAAATACTTCAATAAAGATTTTACCGCATATAACTGCAGCGCTGACCGCTAAATACATTTTGTTTTTCGGCCGAAATACTTCAATAAAAATATTTACCACATATAACCGCAGTGCTAACCGCTTAATAAAATTTGTTTTTTTACCAAAATACGTAAATAAAGATTTTACCACATATAACTGCAGCTCTGAATGCTGAAAAACTTTTGTTTTTCGACCGAAATAAGTCAATAAACACTTTACCACATATAACCACAGCCCTGACCGCTGAATAAATTGTTTTTCGACTGAAATAGTTCAGTAAAGATTTTACCACATATAACCACAGTTCTGACCGCTGAATACATTTTGTTTTTCAACCAAAATACTTCAAAAAAGATTTTACCACATATAACCGCAGCGCTGACCGCTAAATACATTTTGTTTTTCAACCAAAATGCTTCAATAAAGATTTTACCACATATAACTGCAGCGCTGAATGCTGAAAAACTTTTGTTTTTCGACCAAAATAAGTCAATAAACACTTTACCACATATAACCACAGCCCTGACCGCTGAATAAATTGTTTTTCGACTGAAATAGTTCAATAAAGATTTTACCACATATAACCACAGTTCTGACCACTGAATACATTTTGTTTTTCAACCAAAATACTTAAAAAAAGATTTTACCACATATAACTGCAGCGCTGACCGCTGAATACATTTATTTTTTCAACCAAAATACTTCAATAAAGATTTTACCACATATAACTGCAGCGCTGACCACTGAATATATTTTGTCTTTCGACCAAAATAAGTCAATAAACACTTTACCACATATAACCGCAGCACTGACCAGTGAATAAATATTTTTTCGACCGAAATACAAAAGATTTTACCACGTATAACCGCAGCACTGACCGCTGAATAAATTGTTTTTCGACCAAAATACTTTAATAAAGATTTTAACGCATATAACCGCAGCACTGACCGCTGAATATATTTTGTTTTTCAGCCGAAATAGTTCAATAAAGATTTTACCACATATAACCGCAGCGCTGACTACTGAATTAATTTAGTTTTTTGATTGAAATAGTTCAATAAAGATTTTACCGCATATAATCACAGTGCTGATCTCTGAATAAAATTAGTTTTTTGACCGAAATACGTCAATAACGATTTTACCACATATAACTGCAGCGCTGAACGCTAAGTAATTTTGTTTTTCGACCAAAAAAAGTCAATAATAAACTTTACCACATATAACTGCAGGGCTGACCGCTGAATACATTTTGTTTTTCGACTGAAATAGTTCAATAAAGATTTTACCGCATATAATTGCAGTGCTGACCACTGAATTTATTTTGTTTTTCGACTAAAATACTTTAATAAAGATTTTACCGCGTATAACCGCAGCGCTGACCGCTGAATAAATTTTGTTTTTCGACTGAAATAGTTTAATAAAGATTTTACCGCATATAACCACAGTGCTGACCGCTGAATAAAATTTGTTTTTTTTACAGAAATACGTCAATAAAGATTTTACCACATATAACTGCAGCACTGAATGCTGAATAAATTTAGTTTTTCGACCGAAATAAGTCAATAAACACTTTACCACATTTAACCGCAGCGCTGACAGCTGAATAAATTTAGTTTTTCGACCGAAATACTTCAATAAAGATTTTACCACATATAACTGCAGCGCTAACCAATGAATACATTTAGTTTTTCGACCAAAATAGTTCAATAAAGATTTTACCGCATATAATTGCAGCACTGATTACTGAATTAATTTAGTTTTTCGACCAAAATACTTTAATAAAGAATTTACCGCATATAACCGCAGCGCTGACCGCTGAATATATTTAGTTTTTTGGCCGAAATACTTCAATAAAGATTTTACCACGTATAACCGCAGAGCTGACCGCTGAATAAATTTAGTTTTTTGACCGAAATAGTTCAATACAGATTTTACCACATATAACCATAGCGCTGAACTTTAAATAATTTAGTTTTTCGACCAAAATAGTTCAATAAAGATTTTACCACATATAACAGCAGCGCTGACCACTGAATTAATTTAGTTTTTTGATTGAAATAGTTCAATAAAGATTTTACCGCATATAACCACAGTGCTGATCGCTGAATAAAATTAGTTTTTTGACCGAAATACGTCAATAACGATTTTACCACATATAACTGCAGCGCTGAACGCTGAGTAATTTTGTTTTTCGACCAAAAAAAGTCATTAATAAACTTTACCACATATAACTGCAGCGCTGAACGCTGAATAAAGAAATATTTCAATAAAGATTTTACAACATATAACTGAAGCACTGAATGCTGAATAAATTTAGTTTTTCGACCAAAATAAGTCAATAAACACTTTACCACATATAACCGCAGCGCTGACAGCTGAATAAATAGTTTTTCGACCGAAATACTTCAATAAAGATTTTACCACATATAACTGCAGGGCTGACCGCTGAATACATTTTGTTTTTCGACTGAAATAGTTCAATAAAGATTTTACCGCATATAATTGCAGCGCTGACCACTGAATTTATTTTGTTTTTCGACCAAAATACTTTAATAAAGATTTTACCGCGTATAACCGCAGCGCTGACCGCTGAATAAATTTTGTTTTTCGACTGAAATAGTTTAATAAAGATTTTACCGCATATAACCACAGTGCTGACCGCTGAATAAAATTTGTTTTTTTACCGAAATACGTCAATAAAGATTTTACCACATATAACTGCAGCACTGAATGCTGAATAAATTTAGTTTTTCGACCGAAATAAGTCAATAAACACTTTACCACATTTAACCGCAGCGCTGACCGCTGAATAAATTTAGTTTTTCGACCGAAATACTTCAATAAAGATTTTACCACATATAACTGCAGCGCTAACCAATGAATACATTTAGTTTTTCGACCAAAATAGTTCAATAAAGATTTTACCGCATATAATTGCAGCGCTGATTACTGAATTAATTTAGTTTTTCGACCAAAATACTTTAATAAAGAATTTACCGCATATAACCGCAGCGCTGACCGCTGAATATATATAGTTTTTTGGCCGAAATACTTCAATAAAGATTTTACCAAGTATAACCGCAGAGCTGACCGCTGAATAAATTTAGTTTTTTGACCGAAATAGTTCAATACAGATTTTACCACATATAAACCGTAGCGCTGAACTTTAAATAATTTAGTTTTTCGACCAAAATAGTTCAATAAAGATTTTTCCACTGTAACCGCAGCGCTGACCGCTGAATACATTTTGTTCTTCGACTGAAATACTTCAATAAAGATTTTACCGCATATAACCGCAGTGCTGACCACTGAATTAATTTAGTTTTTCGACCGAAATAGTTCAATAAAGATTTTACCACAAATAACCACAGCGCTGACCGCTGAATACATTTTGTTTTTCAACTGAAATACTTCAATAAAGATTTTACCGCATATAACCGCAGCGCTGACCACTGAATTAATTTTGTTTTTCGACCGAAATAGTTCAATAAAGATTTTACCACATATAACCACAGCGCTGACCACTGAATGCATTTAGTTTTTCGACCGAAATAGTTCAATAAAGATTTTACCACATATATCCGCAGCACTGACCACTGAATTAATTTTGTTTTTCGACCAAAATACTTCAATAAAGATTTTACTGCATATAACCACAGCGCTGACCGCTGAATAAAATTAGTTTTTTGACCAAAATACATCAATAAAGATTTTACCACATATAACTGCAGCGCTGAACGCTGAATAAAGAAATACGTCAATAAAGATTTTACCACATACAACTGCAGCGCTGAACACTGAACTCATTTTGTTTTTCAACCGAAATAAGTCAATAAACACTTTACCACATATAACCACAGCGCTGACCGCTGAATAAAATTAGTTTTTTGACCAAAATACATCAATAAAGATTTTACCACATATAACTGCAGCGCTGAACGCTGAATAAAGAAATACGTCAATAAAGATTTTACCACATACAACTGCAGCGCTGAACACTGAATGCATTTTGTTTTTCGACCAAAATACTTCAATAAAGATTTTACCACATATTACTGCAGCGCTGAACGCTGAATAAAATTTGGTTTTTGACACAAAAGGTTTTACCACATATAACTGCAGTGCTGAACGCTGAATTAATTTTTTTTGCTACCGAAATACATTTTCCGTTTTCTACTGAATTACGCAACTAAAGGCTTTACCACGTATAACTGTGGCGCTGAACGGGAATATATTTTGTTTTTCAACCGAAATACTTCACTATAGGTTTTAACACATATAACTGCAAAAGTGAATGCTGAATATATTTTGTTTTTGTACTTAAATAATAACTGCACAAGTGAAATGTGTCTATATATTTCTTGTTTGTGCTGAAATAGGCCACTAAACTCTTTTTCCTGAAATAAATGCACCAGTAAAGTGCGTATATATTTTTCTTTCTGTTCTGAAATAGGCCAGTAAACACTTTTAGTAGAAATAAATGCACCAGTGAAGTGTGTATATATTTTACTTTCTGTACTGAAATAGGCCAATAAACGCCTTCAACACATATAACTGCAGAAGTGAACTGAGAATATTTTTTTCTTTTTGTACTGAAAGAGGCCAGTAAATGCTTTTAGCAGAAATAAATGCACCAGTGAAGTTCGTATACATTTTTCTTTCTGTACTGAAATAGGTCAGTAAATGCTTTTAGCTGAAATAAATGCACCAGTGAAGTGCATATATATTTTACTTTCTGTACTGAAATAGGCCAATAAATGCTTTCAACACAAATAACTGCAGAAGTGAACTGAGAATATATATTTTTTTTGTACTGAAATAGGCTACTAAACGCTTTTAGCTGAAATAAATGCACCTGTGAACTGCGTATATTTTTTATCTTTTTGTACTGAAATAGGACACTGAACGCTTTCACCACATATAACTGCAGAAGCTAAGTGCGTATATATTTTTCATTTTGTACTGAAATAGGCCACTAAACTTTTTCACCACAAATATATATTTTTCATTTGTACTAAAATAGGCCACTAAACTCTTTTACCACAAATAAATGCAACAATGAAGTGCATATTTTTTCCTTTTTTTACTTAGCCACTTGCCTTTTGGGCCATTTGCCCCCTTCCTGACCAGGCCTAATTTTGCAAAACTGACATATCTCACTTTATGTGGTAATAACTTTGGAACGCCTTTATTTATCCAAGTCATTCAGAGATTGTTTTCTCGTGACACATTGTACTTCATAATAGTCATAAATTTGAGTCAAAATATTTCACCTTTATTTATGAAAAAATCCCAAATTTACCCAAAAATTTGAAAAATTCGCAATTTTCTAAATTTCAATTTCTCTGCTTTTAACCACCTCAGCCCCCAGTGCTTAAACACCCTGAAAGACCAGGCCACTTTTTACACTTCTGACCTACACTACTTTCACCGTTTATTGCTCGGTCATGCAACTTACCACCCAAATGAATTTTACCTCCTTTTCTTCTCACTAATAGAGCTTTCATTTGGTGGTATTTCATTGCTGCTGACATTTTTACTTTTTTTGTTATTAATCGAAATTTAACGATTTTTTTGCAAAAAAATGACATTTTTCACTTTCAGTTGTAAAATTTTGCAAAAAAAACGACATCCATATAGAAATTTTGCTCTAAATTTATAGTTCTACATGTCTTTGATAAAAAAAAAATGTTTGGGTAAAAAAAAAATGGTTTGGGTAAAAGTTATAGCGTTTACAAACTATGGTACAAAAATGTGAATTTCCGCTTTTTGAAGCAGCTCTGACTTTCTGAGCACCTGTCATGTTTCCTGAGGTTCTACAATGCCCAGACAGTACAAACACCCCACAAATGACCCCATTTCTGAAAGTACACACCCTAAGGTATTCGCTGATGGGCATAGTGAGTTCATAGAACTTTTTATTTTTTGTCACAAGTTAGCGGAAAATGATGATTTTTTTTTTTTTCTTACAAAGTCTCATATTCCACTAACTTGTGACAAAAAATAAAAAGTTCTATGAACTCACTATGCCCATCAGCGAATACCTTGGGGTCTCTTCTTTCCAAAATGGGGTCACTTGTGGGGTAGTTATACTGCCCTGGCATTCTAGGGGCCCAAATGTGTGGTAAAGAGTTTGAAATCAAATTCGGTAAAAAATGACGAGTGAAATCCGAAAGGTGCTCTTTGGAATATGGGCCCCTTTGCCCACCTAGGCTGCAAAAAAGTGTCACACATCTGGTATCCCCGTACTCAGGAGAAGTTGAGGAATGTGTTTTGGGGTGTCTTTTTACATATACCCATGCTGGGTGAGATAAATATCTTGGTCAAATGACAACTTTGTATAAAAAAATGGGAAAAGTTGTCTTTTGCCAAGATATTTCTCTCACCCAGCATGGGTATATATAAAATGACACCCCAAAACACATTCCCCACCTTCTCCTGAGTACGGAGATACCAGATGTGTGACACTTTTTTGCAGCCTAGGTGGGCAAAGGGGCCCATATTCCAAAGAGCACCTTTCGGATTTCACTCATCATTTTTTACAGAATTTGATTTCTAACTCCTTACCACACATTTGGGCCCCTAGAATGCCAGGGCAGTATAACTACCCCACAAGTGACCCCATTTTGGAAAGAAGACACCCCAAGCTATTCCGTGAGGGGCATGGCGAGTTCCTAGAATTTTTTATTTTTTGTCACAAGTTAGTGGAAAATGATGATTTTTTTTTTTTTTTTTTTTTTTCATACAAAGTCTCATATTCCACTAACTTGTGACAAAAAATAAAAACTTCCATGAACTCACTATGCCCATCAGCGAATACCTTGGGGTCTCTTCTTTCCAAAATGGGGTCACTTGTGGGGTAGTTATACTGCCCTGGCATTCTAGGGGCCCAAATGTGTGGTAAAGAGTTTGAAATCAAATTCAGTAAAAAATGACGAGTGAAATCCGAAAGGTGCTCTTTGGAATATGGGCCCCTTTGCCCACCTAGGCTGCAAAAAAGTGTCACACATCTGGTATCCCCGTACTCAGGAGAAGTTGAGGAATGTGTTTTGGGGTGTCTTTTTACATATACCCATGCTGGGTGAGATAAATATCTTGGTCAAATGACAACTTTGTATAAAAAAATGGGAAAAGTTGTCTTTTGCCAAGATATTTCTCTCACCCAGCATGGGTATATATAAAATGACACCCCAAAACACATTCCCCACCTTCTCCTGAGTACGGAGATACCAGATGTGTGACACTTTTTTGCAGCCTAGGTGGGCAAAGGGGCCCATATTCCAAAGAGCACCTTTCGGATTTCACTCATCATTTTTTACAGAATTTGATTTCTAACTCCTTACCACACATTTGGGCCCCTAGAATGCCAGGGCAGTATAACTACCCCACAAGTGACCCCATTTTGGAAAGAAGACACCCCAAGCTATTCCGTGAGGGGCATGGCGAGTTCCTAGAATTTTTTATTTTTTGTCACAAGTTAGTGGAAAATGATGATTTTTTTTTTTTTTTTTTTTTTCATACAAAGTCTCATATTCCACTAACTTGTGACAAAAAATAAAAACTTCCATGAACTCACTATGCCCATCAGCGAATACCTTGGGGTCTCTTCTTTCCAAAATGGGGTCACTTGTGGGGTAGTTATACTGCCCTGGCATTCTAGGGGCCCAAATGTGTGGTAAGGAGTTTGAAATCAAATTCTGTAAAAAATGACGAGTGAAATCCGAAAGGTGCTCTTTGGAATATGGGCCCCTTTGCCCACCTAGGCTGCAAAAAAGTGTCACACATGTGGTATTGCCGTACTCAGGAGAAGTTGAGGAATGTGTTTTGGGGTGTCTTTTTACATATACCCATGCTGGGTGAGATAAATATCTTGGTCAAATGACAACTTTGTATAAAAAAATGGGAAAAGTTGTCTTTTGCCAAGATATTTCTCTCACCCAGCATGGGTATATATAAAATGACACCCCAAAACACATTCCCCACCTTCTCCTGAGTACGGAGATACCAGATGTGTGACACTTTTTTGCAGCCTAGGTGGGCAAAGGGGCCCATATTCCAAAGAGCACCTTTTGGATTTCACAGGTCATTTTTTACTGAATTTGATTTCAAACTCCTTACCACACATTTGGGCCCCTAGAATGCCAGGGCAGTATAACTACCCCACAAGTGACCCCATTTTGGAAAGAAGAGACCCCAAGGTATTCGCTGATGGGCATAGTGAGTTCATGGAAATTTTTTTTTTTTGTCACAAGTTAGTGGAATAGGAGACTTTGTATGAAAAAAAAAAAAAAAAAAAAAATCATCATTTTCCACTAACTTGTGACAAAAAATAAAAAATTCTAGGAACTTGCCATGCCCCTCACGGAATACCTTGGGGTGTCTTCTTTCCAAAATGGGGTCACTTGTGGGGCAGTTATACTGCCCTGGCATTTTCCAGGGGCCCTAATGTCTGGTAAGTAGGTAAATGACCTGTGAAATCTGAAAGGTGCTCTTTGGAATGTGGGCCCCTTTGCCCAGCTAGGCTGCAAAAAAGTGTCACACATCTGGTATCTCCGTACTCAGAAGAAGGTAAGGAATGTGTTTTGGGGTGTCATTTTACATATACCCATGCTGGGTGAGAGAAATATCTTGGCAAAAGACAACTTTTCCCATTTTTTTTATACAAAGTTGGCATTTGACCAAGATATTTATCTCACCCAGCATGGGTATATGTAAAATGACACCCCAAAACATATTCCCCAACTTCTGCTGAATACGGAGATACCACATGTGTGACACTTTTTTGCAGCCTAGGTGGGCAAAGGGGCCCAAATTCCTTTTAGGAGGGCATTTTTAGACATTTGGATACCAGACTTCTTCTCACGCTTTGGGGCCCCTAAAATGCCAGGGCAGTATAAATACCCCACATGTGACCCCATTTTGGAAAGAAGACACCCCAAGGTATTCAATGAGGGGCATGGCGAGTTCATTGAAAAAAAAAAATTTTGGCACAAGTTAGCGGAAATTGATTTTTTGGATTTTGTTCTCACAAAGTCTCCCTTTCCGCTAACTTGGGACAAAAATTTCAATCTTTCATGGACTCAATATGCCCCTCAGCAAATACCTTGGGGTGTCTTCTTTCCAAAATGGTGTTATTTGTGGGGTGTTTGTACTGCCCTGGCATTTGAGGGTCTCCGCAATCATTACATGTATGCCCAGCATTAGGAGTTTCTGCTATTCTCCTTATATTGAGCATACGGGTAATGAGATTTTTTTTTTCCGTTCAGCCTCTGGGCTGAAAGAAAAAAATGAACGGCACAGATTTCTTCATTCGCATCGATCAATGTGGATGAAAAAATCTCTGCCAAAAAAAGAAAAAGGAGGGGAAAGGCGTCTGCCAGGACATAGGAGCTCCGCCCAACATCCATACCCACTTCAGCTCGTATGCCCTGGCAAACCAGATTTCTCCATTCACATCAATCGATGTGGATGAATAAATCATTGCCGGGATTTTTTTTTTTATATATACAAAGTGTTTGCCAAAGTATATGAACACCGCCACCTCCTCAGCTCATATGCCTCGGCAAACATATCTTTTACTGCAGAGGAGAAATCTCGTCTTGCAGCGCCGCATACACCGACTTGCGTGTAATCTGACAGCAGCACAATGCTTCTGTCCGAATGCACATCAGTGCTGCAGCTGGTCGATCGGTTGGTCCACCTGGAAGGTAAAAAAAACAAAACAAAAAAGAAAAAACCAGGCCGCAAAGCAATAACTTTATTAACTTTAGAACAGAACATATTAACTTTTTTAAACTTTTTTAACTTTTTTACTTACCGGTAATTTTTTTTTTGTTTAGTTTTTTTTACCTTTATAGAACAAACCTCTCCTTCCCCATGGGACAATGTGCAAAGCGCAAATCGCCCAAAGATGTGGCGAAGTACGTTATGCACTTTATCCCAGGTGAAAGGAGAGGTTTGCAGCAGCTGAGAGTAAAAGGGCCCTAATAGCCCTGTGTGCCTGTCCTGTGAGATGCAATCCCTATGCTAGGTGTACCTGTGTGTGGTACTTCCGGAAACACTCTCCATAGCATAGGGCAGGGTGGTCAGCACAGTCAGGACAGAAATAGCGGGTGTCACGCCTTATTCCACTCCTGCTACAGACACGACATCTTTTTCGGGGTGACGGTTGGGTTGAGGTACCAGGAACGACACTGGGGAAATGTCGCTCGTGTAGACGGCTAACTACACTGGGGGATGGGGCCACGGAACCTCCTGGGTAAAGGAGGTTCTCGATGATCTCTTCCTGGAATTTGAGGAAAGATCGTGTTCTCCCAGCCTTACTGTAGAGAACAAAACTATTGTACAGCGCCAATTGAATTAAATATACAGACACCTTCTTATACCAGCGTCTGGTTCTGCGGGAAACTAAATACGGAGACAACATCTGGTCATTGAAGTCCACCCCTCCCATGAGCGCATTATAGTCGTGGACACAGAGGGGCTTTTCAATGACACGGGTTGCTCGCTCAATTTGGATTGTCGTGTCTGCGTGAATGGAGGAGAGCATGTAAACGTCACGCTTGTCTCTCCATTTCACCGCGAGCAGTTCTTCGTTACACAAGGCAGCCCTCTGCCCCCTTGCAAGACGGGTGGTTACAAGCCGTTGGGGGAAGCCCACGCGACTAGTTCGCGCGGTGCCACAGGCGCAAATCCGTTCTAGAAACAAATGCCTAAAGAGGGCCACACTTGTGTAAAAATTGTCCACATAAAGATGGTACCCCTTGCCGAATAAGGGTGACACCAAGTCCCAGACTGTCTTCCCACTGCTCCCCAGGTAGTCAGGGCAACCGACCGGCTCCAGGGTCTGATCTTTTCCCTCATAGACACGAAATTTGTGGGTATAGCCTGTGGCCCTTTCACAGAGCTTATACAATTTGACCCCATACCGGGCACGCTTGCTTGGGATGTACTGTTTGAAGCCAAGGCGCCCGGTAAAATGTATTAGGGACTCGTCTACGCAGATGTTTTGCTCGGGGGTATACAAATCTGCAAATTTCTGGTTGAAATGGTCTATGAGGGGCCGAATTTTGTGGAGCCGGTCAAAAGCTGGGTGGCCTCTGGGACGGGAGGTGGTGTTGTCGCTAAAATGCAGGAAACGGAGGATGGCCTCAAATCGTGCCCTGGACATAGCAGCAGAGAACATGGGCATGTGATGAATCGGGTGCGTTGACCAATATGACCGCAATTCATGCTTTTTTGTCAGGCCCATGTTGAGGAGAAGGCCCAAAAAAATTTTAATTTCGGAAACTTGGACTGGTTTCCACCGGAAAGGCTGGGCATAAAAGCTTCCCGGGTTGGCGGATATAAATTGTGTGGCATACTGGTTGGTCTCTGCCACGACTAAGTCCAAGAGCTCCGCAGTCAAGAACAGCTCAAAAAATCCCAGGGCCGAACCGATTTGAGCTGTCTCAACCCGAACTCCAGACTGGGCGGTGAAAGGGGGAACTACAGGTGCGGCTGAAGTTGGTGACTGCCAATCAGGGTTTGCCAGCACCTCAGGGATTCTAGGGGCTCTACGGGCCTGTCTTTGCGGTGGCTGCGACGGGGTAACTAGTGCACGTGCCACCGTACCAGCTTCAACTGCCCTTCTGGTGCTCGCCACGTCACCATGTTGTACGGCAGTGCTGGTACTAGGTCCAGGGAGGGCTGCGCTGCTGGTGTATGCCTCACCACGTGATCCGGCAGCGACAGCCCCACTCTGCTGCTCTTGAAGCGGATCCTGCATAACCTGTGGTCTAGCGACATGGGGCCGGGTACGCCTGGTGCTGCCAGGGACCTCCACCTCCTCGTCCGAACTTTGGGTCAGAGAGCCACTGCTTTCCACAGGTTCATATTCTGACCCGCTAGATTCATCAGATGAGGGTTCCCACTCCTCATCCGACTGGGTCAGAATCCTGTAGGCCTCTTCAGAAGAATACCCCCTGTTTGACATTTTGGACTACTAAATTTAGGGGTATTCCCTGAGACTACCCAAGAAAAAAAGCAAACCTGTCTTACAAAGGGGAGGCTAGCGAAGTACCGGAGGCCGCTGCGGTTGATAAAAAATATCAAAACTGATTTTTTTATCGCCGCAGTGCGTGTAAAATGAATGTGCAGTGATCAAAAAATATATATTTTTTGTCACTGCGGTGGGGCGGGCGTGGGTGAACGCACGTGTGGGCGACCGATCAGGCCTGATCGGGCAAACACTGCGTTTTGGGTGGAGGGCGAACTAAAGTGACACTAATACTATTATAGATCTGACCGTGATCAGTTTTGATCACTTACAGATACTATAAAAGTACAAATGCTGATTAGCGATACGCTATTCAGCGAATAAAAGTGACTGCGGTGCGGTGGGGTGGGCGCTAACTGACGCTAACTACCTAACCAAGGGGCCTAAACTATCCCTAAAACCTAACAGCCAATACTAGTGGAAAAAAAAAAGTGACAGTTTACACTGATCACTTTTTTTCCTTTCACTGGTGATTGACAGGGGCGATCAAAGGGGTGATCAAAGGGTTAATTGGGGTGCAGGGGGGTGATCTGGGGCTAAGGTGTAGTGTTGGTGCTACTCACTGTGAAGTCTGCTCCTGTGCTGGATCCAACCGACGAAAAGGACCAGCACAGGAGCAGACAAGCCATATAACAGATCATATTTACTAATATGATCTGTTATATGGCTTGTGATTGGATTTTTTAAAAATCGCCAGCCTGCCAGCCAATGATCGTTGCTGGCAGGCTGGTGACTAACTTGTTCTTTAACTTTTGCCGGCCCGCGATGCGCATGCGCGGGCCGGCTTGGAGCGAAATCTCGCGTCTCGCGAGATGACGCGTATATGCGTGACTGTGCGCAGCGCTGCCACCTCCGGAACGCGAATCTGCGTTAGGCGGTCCGGAGGTGGTTAAAACAGAAAGTGATACCTCATAAAATATTTATTACTTAACATTCCCCATATGTCTACTTTATGTTGGCATCATTTTGGAAATGTCATTTTATTTTTTTAGGACGTTAGAACTAGGCTTAGAAGTTTAGAAGCAATTCCAAAACCCACTTTTTAAGGACCAGTTCAGGTCTGAAGTCACTTTGTGGGGCCTACATAATGGATACCCCCATAAATGTCCCCATTGTAAAAACTACACCCCTCAAGGTATTCAAAACCGATTTTACAAACTTTGTTAACCCTTTAGGCGTTCCACAAGAATTAAAAGAAAATGGAGATCAAATTTTAAAATTTCACTTTTTTGGCAGATTTTCCATTTTAATCCAATTTTTTCTTTAACACATCGATGGTTAACAGCCAAACAAAACTCAATATTTATTACCCAGATTCTGCGGTTTACAGAAACACCCCCCATGTGGTCATAAACTGCTGTATGGGCACACGGCAGGGCGCAGAAGAAAAGGAACTCCACATGGTTTTTAGATGCCATGTCCCATTTGAAGCCCCCCTGATGCACCCTTACAGTAGAAACTCCCAAGAAGTGACCCCATTTTGGAAACTAGGGGATAAGGTGCCAGTTTTATTAGTACTATTCTTGGGTACATATGATTTTTTGATCATTCATTATAACACTTTATGGGGCAAGGTGACCAAAAAATTGGTTGTTTTAGCACAGTTTCTATTTATTTATTTTTACAGCGTTCACCTGAGGGGTTCAGTCAAGTGACATTTTTATAGAGCAGATTGTTACGGACGTGGCGATACCTAATATGTATACTTTTTCTTATTTATTAAAGTTTTACACAAAAATAGAATTTTTGAAACAAAAAAAATGTTTTAATGTGTCCATGTTCTGAGAGCTATAATTTTTTTTATTTTTTGAGAGATTTTCTTATGTAGGGGCTCATTTTTTGCGGGATGAGGTGACGGTTTTATTGGTACCATTTTGTGGGACATACGCGTTTTTGATCACTTGGTGTTGCACCTTTTGGGATGTAAGGTGACAAAAATTGCTTGTTTTGACACAGTTTTTTTTTTTTTTTTTTTACGGTGTTCACCCGAGGGGTTAGGTCATGTGATATTTTATAGAGCTGGTTTTTACAGACGCGGCAATACCAAATATGTCTATTTTATTTAATTTTTTCTATTTTTAACATTTTTTTTTATTCCTTACTTGGGGACTTTTTTTTTTTTACATTTTTTATTTTTTTATTTTTTTATTTTACGCTTTTCGTCCCCCATAAGGTCATACAAGACCTCTGGGGGACATTTGCTTCACTTTTTCTTTTTTTTTTTCACTGTTGATTTCTCCTGTAACTGGGGCTGACATAGTAGCCCCAGTTACAGAAAAAATGCACCCCCCAGAGAGGCTGTACAGCATAATTCTGCACTGTACAGCCTCAGAGCAGGGCTGATCGAGCTCCTGCACTCTCCGGTCCCGGCGGTCACATGACCGCTGGGCCGGAACAGGAAGCGCATAGCGCTTCCTGCTCTGCATACACAGCGCTTGGCGAGCGCTTTGTATGCAGCGATCCAGAAGGCAGGGACACCTGGGAACTGTCCCTGCCTTCTCTCTGGGTTGCACTGCTGTCACTGACAGCGGGCAACCCGATCAGCAGCTGCACGATTAGCGTGCAGCTGCACTTTCTGAACGGATGTTCTGGAACGTCCGTTCAGAAATAGAGATCCACCCGTTCAGAAATAGAGATCCACCCATAGGACGTTTATAGTCTATGGGCGGACGGAAAGTGGTTAAATAGGACACTGAACGCTTTCACCACATGTAACTGCAGAAGTGAAATGCGTATATATTTTTCCTTTTTGTACTGAAATAGGCAACTAAACTCTTTCACCACAAATAAATGCAACAGTGAAGTGCGTATATTTTTTTCCTTTTTGTACTGAAATAGGACACTGAACGCTTTCACCACATATAACTGCAGTAGTGAAATGTGTAAATATTTTTCTATTTGTACTGAAATAGGGCACTAAAGTCTTTCAGCACATATAACTGCAGACGCTAAGTGCGTATATATTTTTCATTTTGTACTGAAATAGGCCACTAAACTTTTTCACCACAAATATATATTTTTCATTTTGTACTAAAATTGGCCACTAAACTCTTTCACCACAAATAAATGCAACAATGAAGTGCATATTTTTTTCCTTTTTTTACTTAAATAGGACACTGAACGCTTTCACCACATATAACTGCAGAAGTGAAATGCGTATATATTTTTCCTTTTTGTACTGAAATAGGCAACTAAACTCTTTCACCACAAATAAATGCAACAGTGAAGTGCGTATATTTTTTCCTTTTGGTAATGAAATAGGACACTGAACGCTTTCACCACATACAACTGCAGAAGTTAAAGGGAGTCTTTGACGCAGATTCACCTTATTAACCTAATAACAGTGTTATGTCCACGGCATCCCCCCTATAAAAACGGTGCTTACCATTTGTTCCTTGCTAGCATCGTTGTGGAGAAAAACACTTTTAATCCGCATGCAAATGAGTCTGTGAAGGTGCCCAGGGGGGGTGTTACAACGGCCGGTGCCCAGGCCGGTTAGAACAGAGACTAAGGGCGGGCAGACGCGGCGGCCCCTGGGCACCTTCACAGACTCATTTGCATGCGGATTAAAAGTGTTTTCCTCCACAACGATGCTAGCAAGGAACAAACGGTAAGCACCGTTTTAATAGGGGGGATGCCGTGGACATAACTCTGTTATTAGGTTAATAGGTTGAATCTGCGTGAAAGACTCCCTTTAATTGCATATATATTTTTCCTTTTTGTACTGAAAAAAGCCACTAAACTCTTTCAACATAAATAACTGCAAAAATGTGAAATGTGTATAAATTTTTCTGTTTCCACAGATATAAACCACTAAAGGCTTTTCAACATAGCACTTGCACCGCAATAACAAGAGCAAATTGCTGGAATGCCAGAGCTGTATAATGGCTATTTGTATCCCCAAATAATCTTTCCCTGCCCTTGTAAATCACTTTTCTAGCAGAGTTTATAGCGCCTTCTGACGTCTATCCCTGCACTAAGATGCTGTGAAATGATTCCTCCCTATCCTTTCCCTGCACCTGTAAAAAAAAAATCACAATGAGGTTTTTCCTATTGCTGTCCCTAGCGCCTTTTCACGTCTGTCCCTGCACTCAGAACGCTGGAAAATGTCTGACTCTAAGATGGCCGCCGTATTTATAGGGCTGTGACATCACAGGTGTCACGGGGTTCCGAAGGTGCACTCGGTCCCCCATTGCCCGCAGAACTGTTGCTTAGCTTTTGGAATGAGGTTCTGTGTTTGACCTCATTCCCAGGGCGGCTTTACTAGCTGGGTGGCTCCCTGCTCCTAGTCTGCCTTGAGCGCCGAGCTGGTCACTCGGTGCTCGACTGGTTGGTCTGTCGGTCATGTGACGCTGGCCACGTCACATGACCCTCACTCCCCACTATAAATACAGGCAGCCTGCTGGCTACAGGTTGCCTGTTAATTTCTAGGTTCCTGGCTATTTGTTGGACTGCTGAATACTTACCTGATCCTGTTCCTTGACCATCCTTTTGTCTGATCCTCCTGTACTGCGCATCCGTCCTGGTATTATGACCTCGGCTCCCACCTGACTACTCTCTTAGGACTCCTCTTGTACTTCTCTGCTCTCCTGGTATTTATGACCCCGGCTTCTCCTGACAATTCTCTGCTTGCTCCATTTGTACTTTGCAGCTTTCCTGGTATTGACTCGGTCCGTTCACGTCCTGTTGTTTGTCTGTCTGTCATCCCTGCACTTACTCCAAGTTAGGGATTGCCGTCCAGTTGTCCCCTGTCATTAGGACTCGCGAGGCAAGTAAGCAGGGCCAGGGGTAAGGGTGGAGCGCAGTGGTTACTTCCCTCCCCCCTGTGTGTGTGTGTACGCGACCGTTACAACAGGGCTGGCTAGCTGCTGATTGGCTGCATGCATGGCATTATGGGTCAGCCCGCCTTCCCAGAGTTCCTTGCCCCATGTCCTCACACATGTAGCCGCCATTGTAGCTGCCATTTTAGGAAAAATTGCGATTCATTACCACAAAGCGCGAGGAAATTCGCATTCACTAATCTCTAGTAATAATATTACAAACTTTAGCTACTAGAGAGGAGTCGTTAATCAAGAGAGTTATTCTGATTGCCTGATTGGAGTCGGAAAGGAATTTTTTTCTCCTAAAGTGTGGAAAATTGGCTTCTACCTTACAGGTTTTTTTTTTGCCTTCTTCTGGATCAGCTTGCAGGATTACAGGCTGAACTGGATGGACAGAGGTCTTTTTTCAGCCTCATAAACTATGTTACTATGTTACTATGACACTAACTGCTGTGTGGAATACCTTTTCTGACAGCACACAGGAGAGGGGACAAGACAGTACACGGAAGGCAAACTATGCGAATTCCAGCCACTGTTCCAATCTCCTAACCCAGAAGTCCATGGGATCAGGGAGCAGGGTATAGTCTGGAAACTAGTGAACCTTGTTGTTCAGGTGGTTCGTATCTGTTTGCTGGTTTGTGTAAGGTTACTGCAGCACAAAACTGTTCCATCATGTTCAGCAATTTGTATTGGCTACTACTGGTGCTGTTGAAGGCTTCTGTTACTTATTTACTTATTGAGAGTGGTGTCTGCTTGGTGAAAGCTGTAGCTAGTTGGTTAAAGGCATGTAGTTTGCCATGCTCACAAGTGTGCCCAATTGTTTCAGGCTCTACCACACACTCCACTGCATTAGTTGTGGCTCCTTATCCTCCTCCACATTCTCCTCCTTGCCACTTCATTTGCGGGTCGGTCCCCAACAGCCAAACGGTGGCAAGCAAGATGTGGAAGCTGTTCTTCCACCATCCCTTGTTGCATCAACATAAACATTTGCTCCAATATAAATATAAGGGTGATGACATCGTTGATGCCACAGTTGTCCTCCCTACTCACATATAGTTGCCACTTCAAAAGGTCAAAGTACAAGACACATGTCCCTGATGAGCTCACACTGCATGAGCTCAAAATAACACATGCTCCCTGCTGTGGTGGATTGATGCATGATGAAATTATTGACCACTTTAGAGTTCATAGAGACAGTCCAGTATATGCAAGGTGGAATTCCAGAGAGTTGTCTCTGCAAGTTCAGGAGGGCATTCTTATCCACATAGGAATGGTTGAAATGCACACACACAATGTCCTGGACACCGTTAGCTCCTTCTGTAAGCCATGATACTTTTTTAAAAAGTGTTGCACCACCAAATTTATCACATGCGCCATGCAGATTGTAAGTTCTCATGGGCAGGGTCCTCTCCCCCTCTGTACCAGTTTGTTAATCGTTTCATGTTTATTGTATTAGTATTTTTTTATGTTATGTGTGTGTAACCTTCTCTAGGTGTACAGTGCCATGCAATTAATGGCGCTTTCAAATAATGATAATAATAATGTGCTATATCCCCCAAATGCAACGCAGTCACAATGTTCCTGTGACTGTTGCTGACCACGTTGCCCAGTTGTATTTGGGGGGAGACATCCAGCAGAAAATTTGCTGTTTAAAACACAATAGCAATTGAGTATTGTCCATAGCATTTGGGGTGCTGTCTGTTCTTAGGAAAAAATAAGGAATTGGCAGAAATTATGTAATGAAAGGCTGACGATAACGTAAATGAAAGGCTTGTCTGCGGCCACAAGCAGAAAGAGCAGGAGGAATACTCTGAAGTATGGCTTGCACGCTGCTAGACTATAACTAAATAGACTATAGAAAATGTCAACATCATCCTGCAGTGACTGAGACGATGAGTGAATAATCCAGTTCACAATGGCATCTTCTTCCTCCGCAATACTAATCTGTCCGCTACTGCAAGCGAGGGAGAACCGTGGCCTACTATTACTACTAGCCAGATGTTGCTGCTTGTACTACTACAGCCATCCACATTTTCTATTTGTAGATCAGATGGCACAGGTCTTTTGTTTTCCATTACCCTGCCTATTGCTACTCTCTCACCAAATATTTTATTTTGAAGGCTATTTAAACAATGAGAATTCACACTGTATTGCTGGAAAGAGTACACTACTATAAACTAGTGACCGACACACAACATGTCAAGTAAACTAGTCTGTGATTTTGTAATAAAATTTTGCACAATTGATGACCGCTACAATGTGAGTGATGAACAACAAAATATCAGGTACTGTGATGAATGGAATTGTGGCGAAACCAACCTCGCCACCTGGTGGTGGAGAAGCCTGGTTAACAGCCGCTTGCCCCAGGATTATGGGCCCTCTCATCAGCCATGCTTCCTTTGTTCACAAAGGACTTTTACTAACTTTTGAACCCCTGGTCTAATTCGTGCCATTTTGGGATATGTTAAATGTCTATGTGTACTGTAATGGGTGGGACATTGTATATTTGAGTAGTGATGTCTGTCCTATTGTCTCCACGTGTGTATTGGCGATTTCCTTTTATCCTGAGAGATAATTGAATTACTCCTCGGTTGTCTCCAGGACAGAAGACATTGTGTATTCTCCTACCTGTGATAATTACATCAACCCATTGTGTAAGGTAATTGTATCACAGGCAGAGGGGAGGATTTTGTGTGGGAGTGTTTTACTGTATTGTACGTGGTTATTGGTTGTTTTTACAAAACCCTGTGGGTGGTACTGATGTGTACCAATGTTATATAAGATCAATAAAATGCACAGCTCTGGGTGACCACTGCTTGACCCTCAACACGGAGCCTCGTCTCGTTCTTGGGGGGATTCACTGTATGCTGTTAGAGACTGATTGCTAAGAGTTTAAGCCGCTTGGGTGCGTTTCCTATTCGTCTGCTAGCAGCTATTCGTGAGGTTCCGTTCAGAGTTTGGAGCATCCCACTGCCGCCACCAATTGTAACGGCATACAAGGGAATGCTCCAAACTCCGAACGGAACCTCACGAATAGCTGCTAGCAGACGAATAGGAAACGCACCCAAGTGACTTACACTCCTAGCAATCAGTCTCTTACACCATACAGTGAATCCCCCCAAGAACGAGACAAGGCTCCGTGTTGAGGGTCAAGCTGGTCACCCAGAGCTGTGGGTTTATTGTTCATATATAACATTGGTACACACTAGTACCACCCACAGGGTTTTGTAAAAACAACCAGCAAACACGTACAATACAGTAAAACACTGCCACACAAAATCCTCCCCTCTGCCTGTGATACAATTGCCTTACACAATGGGTTGATGTAATTATCACAGGCAGGAAAATACACAATGTCTTCTGTCCTGGAGACAACCGAGGAGTAAGTCAATTATCTCTCAGGACAAAGGGAAATCGCCAATACACACGTGGGAACAATAGGACAGACATCACTATTTAAATATACAATATCCCAACCATCACAGTAACATTGACATTTAACATATCCCCAGATGGCTTGGATCTGAGCCTCAAAATATCCAAACAGCGCTCAGATGCCACAAACACAGTCAAATCGCCATGGGGTTTTAGTTTAGCATGGGCTGATGAGAGGGCCCATAATCCTGGGGTAAGAGGCTGGCAACCAGGCTTCTCCACCACCCAGTGGCGAGGTTGGTTTCGCCACAGGAATTTTAGGAATACATTTTAAAAAATTTTGAAAGGAGAATACGCAATTAGACAATACAGTGTAACAGTGAGTGATGCAGAACAACATGTCAGGTATACTAGTGTGTGATAGATGGAACTTTTGTCATATTTGCAATACCTCAGAAATAAATGTACAATTGGGCAGTGTCTGCATAAAACATATAGGCTGACTGTGACACTTTAAAATACATCTGGTATCTTGTACCCTTAATATTAATTGAAGAAACCCTGCAAAAGCTTTTTTTTTTTTTTTTTAAAGTGAAATTGGTCTGCAGCAAAACATGATGCTGCAAAATATGTCCAGTCAGGTTTGGTTCACAATATTAATTGAAGAAACTTTGCAAGAAGAAGAAAAAAAAAAAAGGAAATTTGGAAAGTGTCTGCAGCAAAAATATACACTGACCATGATGCTGCAAAATACATTCAGCCAGGTTTCGTACATGACAAAAATTAAAGAAACTTTTCAAAAGTTTAAAAAAATGCCAAATTTGACAGGGTCTGCAGTAATGACATTCGCAATATTTTGAGAATATTTTGTAGAATATTCGGCATATATTTGCGAATTCAAGAATTCGAGATTATATTCTTGATTGTGAAAATCGACAATGTATTATTCGCGTAATGCACGCGAAAAACAGACGTGGGTCACTTATGCTACATTTTTCAAGCTGGTATAATTTTCCTGAGACTGGAGAAAATGGTTGGCACGGCAGAACATTAGAATAGCTTTATATGCAGATAGAGTGCTCCAATATATTTGCGCTTGCGAATTTTCGGCAATTAATGATGCACATATTTTTTTGCAATATGCGCAACTAGTGACATCGCAGCACTATGATTGTAGCATGTATGTATGGACAGCAGAACCTATTACACTGCCTAACACACTGCAGTGGAACCTATTAGCTACACTATAGATCAATCTAACCTACAATGAATATCTCCCCCTAACTATCTGAATTATATGTATTAAGGCAGATTGCCTGGATTTGTGGGAGGGGCTGAGGTCCGCCTCCAGCCTATTTAGGGCACTCCCCTTACCTGGCTCCTGCATCATTGAGGTCTGAGCTTTTGAGAGAGGAGGTCGCTTGTGGATTGTCGGGAAAGTTGCCTGCGAGTCGCTGAATTCCTGGGAGTTTTTTTTTCCGTTGCCATCAGTTCTGGATTTGGAGCATTTCGGTTCTATTTTTCCGGCTTTACTCAGGTTCACTGTGGGTCACGTTTGCCCGTTAAACTGCGAGTCATCTATACGGTACAGCCGGGGCCTCACGGTTGCCCCTGTACCGGTTCAATTCATTTCACCAAACGCTGCACCAATGTCACTGTTTTCTCATACAAGTCACCAGTATTTCATTTCTGTCACGCCTTGTTCAGGCACAATTTGTCTACATGGTACCACCATTCCGGTCTGCACCCCTGCGACAAGCATGCAGTCGGTTCCTGGGCAATCCCCCATTTCTGTTCATTTTGTTTCACCGAACGCTGCACTAATGTCACAGCTTTCTCGCCCAGGTCACCAGCATTTTATTTCTGTCATGTCTTGTTCATGCGTAAATTTATCTACACCGTATCACCACTTCGGTCAACACCCCTGCGGCATGCAGGCAGTGGTTTCTGAGTCATCCACACGGTACAGCCGGGGCCTCACGGTTGCCCCTGTACCGGTTCATTTCTTTTTCATCATACGCTGCACCAATGTCACGGTTTTCTTATACAAGTCACCAGTATTTATTTCTGTCACGCCTTGTTCATGCGCAATTTGTCCACACCGTACTACCATTCCGGTCAACACCTCTGCAGCATGCGGCATGGTTTCTGGCCTAATCCCCCATTTCTGTTTCATTTCATAGACGCTGCGCTAATGTCACGGCTTTCTCACAGTCACCAGCATCTCTTTTTGTCATGTCTCGTTCAGCAATCTTCCCACAGGCACAACACTGCGGTCAGCACCCCTGGGGTCCAGGCTCGTTCCCCATTTCTTTTTCAGTCCATATCACCCCACAATCATCCACATTCATGCCCCCCCCTCTCCTCATGTTCATGTGCACGGCTGCAGGAGCACAAATGCGTATGAGTTATTTCATACGGTACAGCAGGGCCTCACCGTTGCCCCTGTACCGGTTCATCTCACTTCATCAATGCGCACCAATGTCACGGTTTTCATGCAAGTCACCAGCATTCATTTCTGTCACACCTGTTTCATGCATATTCATTCACAAACCGCACCACCATTCCGGTCAACAGCTCTGGCAGCATGCGACCAATGGTTCGTGGATTAAATCCCCCCCTTTTTTTCCATGGTTCTTTTCACACACACTGCATCCATGTCACGGCTGCTCGCAGCAATCACCGGCAGCTCATTGCTCATGCCTATTCTGGCGTCTCCCCACAGGACCGTCACTCCGGTCAGCCCCCTGATGGTTCCAGCCCCATTCCCCATTTCTGGGTTTCACCCCTCAAACATCCAACATTCATGCCCTCCCCTCCCCTCCCCTCCCTCCCCTCCTCGTTTTCCAGGTACACAGCACAGGGGCCAGCTGCGGTACACCCGGCACACCCCCATTCATTTCAAACTTCACTGGGCTTGCCGCGGCGCGGACATCCCCTCCCCACCGCCTCCTGCCTGTTTGCCACTCCTCCTGCCGCGCGGCCGATGGCGCCCGGCCGCGTCCTGGGGCCTGGTCTGCGCATGCGCGGCCGGGGTTCTGCGCATGCGCGGCGATTTCATCGGCGCATGCGCGGTGTCCCGGCGGCCGTGGGGGGACTCCGGACGAATGGGTTCAAAAATAAATGGCTTTCATTTTTCCTATGCTCCAAAATGTCACTCCTTACAAACAGTCACATAATCCTCCAAGCATGTTCCACATGATTCATTTTCACTTCACCAACAACGTTCATGGCCCCCCCCCCGGTCATTTAGGTGCGCTGTCACGGGGGCCAGCAGCGGTGCAACCTGCACCCCCCCATTCATTTCACCTCCACTGGGCTTACCGCTGCCCTGACATCCCCTCCCCACCGCCTCCTGCCTGGTTACCGCTCCTGCCGCGCGGCCGATGGCGCCCGGCCGCGTCCTGGTGCCTGGTCTGCGCATGCGCGGCGATTCTGTCGACGCGTGCGCGGTGTCCCAGTGGCCGTGCGCGCCGCTTCTGTTGCGGGGGGGCGCCGTAGGACGGCAGGGGAGCCTTCCAGCACGCCCCTTACAGTCATATAACACCCCAGCAGCCGACACAAAGAAAAGAAAAAATAAATAAAAAAAATAAAAAAACGCCATCAAACACCTTTTGGAATAAACATGAAGATTATAAGCCAGGCCCTCTTGTCCAAAATCAATGTATGATCTTATAAATGCTCTTCTGGCTGAAAGGGCATAACTTCCCATACACACACTCAGCTGCAAAGAGATTGTCTCAAAAGGGTTCTTCACCTTTTTGCTAACAATGATCTACCCTTTGGATAGGTCATCAGCTTAAAAAAAAAATATAAAAATAATAATAATAATGGAAGCACTGGGGGGAGGAGTCATCGTCTGGTCATCCGGGAAAAAAAAATAAAAAAAAAAATATATATATTATAATTGTTTCATCATAATCAATAAATAGGTGGGAATTGCAGGGACACGGTCCAAATGTTCCATTAAATTGCCGGCACGCGCTTTCCGCCTGGGCATGGCCACACGGCACGCACTGGTCTCTTTTCACACCAGGCGCAAGCTGTCGTTTCATGAACAACCGCCATGATCCTCCCGGTCGTGTATATGTACCATATGCATTTGCACATTTCATCACACTATTTTATGTCTACCCTCCCCCTTTCTTTTTTCAGGCGGTCAACCTATATTGTTTTTTGCACTACCATGTATCCGGAGAATTTTTCTTACCACCAGGTACGTTCACCTGCTCATTAACAAAAGTCTTCCTTACATTTCGAATAATCCCGTTAGGGTCAGCGTGCTGGCTTTAGGGGCACCATCATCCCACTAGGTTACCCCCTTCTTGGCTTCGCCAGCAGTTAGTGGTCCCGCGAGGCCGACACCCCGCCTCAAACGTACAGAGGCACCCGCCCAACGCGCCACCTCGTTAGTAAGCCGCCTCGCGTGTTGCATAGAGAGGGCCTCACCTGTCACTCCCTTCCCCTAGTCCTGTCTGACAGTCACCGAGAGGCCAACGCTCCTGCCACTACCACAAGTGGCCTCATTAACCCCTCGCGCCAAATCATAGGTAGAGCCTCTCAAGCCGCTTGGCAATTAGCAGGGCCTCATCTGTCACCATGCAAGTATAATTTTTTCGCCGTCCGGCCTAGCTAGCCAGCACGATCCTGTGTTTCCCCAAGCTAATCAACTGTTTTGTTTTACTATGTCTCTGGAAGGGAAAGAGAACTTCTCCCTACCTGGCACCCCTGCTAGATCCGTCACTGCTACCCAGGGAGACGGTCTAGCCAGTCCAGCACCCATCAGATCCTGGGCAATCCCGCGCATAACGACGGAGTCAAGGTGACGGCATGTTCCCTTCCCCGCCACGGCGAGGGAAGCAGAGCTTTTCCGGCTGCTGCGCACGCCAATCGATAACAGGGAGGCAGGGGAGGACCTAGCCAGTCCAGCACAGGGGATATACATACCATGCTGTCCTCCCTAAATGTCATCCATGTCTAAAGTCAACGCCAGGTTGGAGAGGCTGGAATCAGTCACTGCGACCCTCTCCTTGGCGGGGCCACCACCGGCAGCGTCACCGGCCGGATTGCCAGTGATCACGTCGACCGTTAGCCTGGAGGACCAAGAAGTCAGCCCGACGCACATAATACCGGAGGAGGAACCGGGGGTACCCATCGCCACCAAGAAGACAGAAGGGCCAGACACGGTCATCACCTTTCCTGGGTACCCAGTTGGATTCAGTCAGTTTGCCATCCGGGAAGATCCAGGACATTCTCGCCCACATAGGCAACTACCTTCAACTCAGCACCGGCAACCGCAAAGAACTGCAGTCCCTGCTGGGCTCCCTGATCTTTGCCATGCGCATCCACCTCAGTGTCGCTCATTTATATCACGGCTCCTGCACCTCTCCCCTTTTCCTACACGACTCGCACAGGTTGTCCCTGGATGCCCACGCTGCAGGCAGGTCTGGGCATGTGGGGGAGATTTCTGTCCACCTGGAATGGCGGGAGCTTGTTTCTCCCTCAGCCGTCGGACTCTTCCCCCTCTATCTGGTCAGATGCGGCATCTACCACAGGCTTCGCGGCCATTTTTGGGAACGATTGGCTGTGGGGCAGCTGGCCTCCTGTGGTCCGGGGTTTGGAAGGATTCTCCACTGCCTCAGCGCTTTTCAAGATCTACCCCATCGTGGCGGCGGCCGTAGCATGGGGTCATTCATGGGCAACATGTCGGTCCGGTGCTATTCAGACAACCATACGACCTGCCAGTTCATCAACAGGATTGTTCCAAATCTCTCACAATCGTGAGGTTTCTGTGGAGACTTCCTTGGTTGGCCGCTTGCAATATTTTCTTCTTGCATTGTTTCCATGTCCCGGGGGTGGGCAATACGGCAGCTGACAGTCTGTCTCGCGTCAAATTTCAGGCATTTCATCAAGCTCTCCCATCAGCGTTACCCACGGCCTCCATCACTCCATCATTTCAAACAGCTCATTCTGGATTAGAAGGCATCATGCGGCATAGCCAGTCTTTGTCCCGCTTAGCACTATCAGACGATAGACATAGAACATACGACAGAGCGTTCACACTATTCAACAGGTCCTGTTGGAACACAACATCACGCACCCTTTTTGTCATGACGTCTCTTCTGGGGTTGGCTTCTTTTTGCCACCTCAAACTCATGTCATACAACACCATCAAACCATATCTCACTGGCATTTCAACATCATATGCTAATCATACACCCCAATAACATCAGCTTCATGTCCTCGCACCAGATAAAATCCATACTCAGAGGTATTCAGGAAACGGAACCCGCACGTCCAGCCCAGAGGCTACCCATAATCAATCATATCTTCAAAGCATTATCCGACTTACTGGACGCCACGCCTCTGGAAACAGATACCAACTCCATCATCAATACGGCATTTACTTGACCTTCTACGGATTCCTGAGTTCCGGGAAATTCACTACAGCCTCCACGACCCGAACCTCACCTTGTCTTCTTGTCTCCCACTTGTCAAAACACATGGTTCACTACATCCTGTCCTTACCTCACTCCAAGAATAGTCAGCACTTACCCGTCAACATTTCATATTACCCCACGCACAACAGATGGTGTCCAGTCAGGGTCCTGGATGCTCACAATCAGCGTCACAAGTTCTACCCTCTCAACCGCTACTTCAACTACATGGTTCGGTACTCACCACCACCACCTTCATGACCCATGTCGGGTTATCCCTCACACAACTAGGCCTCAACGCAGCCAACTACTCAGGGCACTCCTTTCGCATTGGAGCCACGTCCACGGCCTCCAGTGCCAACATCCTCACTCATGGCATCAGGGGATTGGGGCGCTGGGAGTCATCCGCTTACGCGCAATACATTCCCCAATCCAACACAAGAGTTTAAGAGTGGCTTTCCAAAACATGTCGGGTCAAGCTATTGATACATCAATTGGCTACAATAAACTGGTTATTTCCATTTTTGCCCTCTTCTTTCTCAGGCCTACCTCATCCTCGGTTTCGGCACACCACAACCGACTGCACTCATTACCTGCTTTCCCAGGGCTCTTCACTGTACTACCGTAAGCCCCTTACACAAGTATTAAGGCAGATTGCCTGGATTTGTGGGAGGGGCTGAGGTCCGCCTCCAGCCTATTTAGGGCACTCCCCTTACCTGGCTCCTGCATCATTGAGGTCTGAGCTTTTGACCCTCCCACCACTCCACTCATTTACAACTCATTTCTTCCATATCTTTTCCTTGGGTAGGCCCTCTTCTTTCTCAGGCCTACCTCATCCTCGGTTTCGGCACACCACAACCGACTGCACTCATTCCCTGCTTTCCCAGGGCTCTTCACTGTACTACCGTAAGCCCCTTACACAAATATAAGTTTACTGTCTAATGTAATACAACAAAGCACAGAGCACAGCAATGACACTGCTGTCTCTTTCATAACTGCAATAAACTTTACAAAAAAGCTGCTGGGGAGGTTCTTATATAGTATGGGATAGGCAACTTTTCTATTGGTTGCTAGGGATGTTGCTAACCTCAGACAAAGACATTGCAGCCTTCTCATTGGCCCACAAGCAAGAAGGGAGGTCACTGATATAAAAAAAATCTAGAATATTCGAAATCATGAATATATATCACTATATTCTAAATATTCGCAAATTCTCGAAGTGCCAATATTCGTGATAAAAATTAGCTTTTCGAATATTCGCGCTCAACACTAGTCTGCAGGAAAAATATACACTGACTATGATGCTGCAAAATACATCTGGCTAAGTTTATTACATTTAGGGTCCATTCACACATCCGTGTGTGTTTTGCGGATCCACGGATCCGCGAATCCGCAAAACACGGACAGCGGCAATGTGCGTTCATCATTTTGCGGACAGCACATTGCCGGCACTAAGAGAATATGCCTATTCTTGTCCGCTATTGCGGACAAGAATAAGACATGTTCTATTTTTTTTCAGGATCGGAATTGCGGACCCGGAAGTGCGGGTCCGCAATTTCGGATCGGGGCCGCACGTCGTGCGGCCCCATAGAAATGTATGGCTCCGCAATTCCGTTCCGCAAAATGCGGAATGGAATTGCGGATGTGTGAATGGAGCCTTAATGAAGAAACTATTCAACAGTTGTGTTTTTTTTTATTGCAACTGCACAGTGTCTAGTGCAACTATGATGCTCAAAAAATCATTAACCAGTACATGTGATTTTGTTTTTTAAATTTACATTTAATTTTTTTTTTCAATTTTTAAACTGACCTTTTTCCTGTCCCTAGCTGAAAACTCTCTGTCTATTAAATAACTTAATAAATCTAACTACATCCCTAAATCTTTCCCTGTAAAACCCTGAATTCGCTGTATTGTTTGTGTCTGAATATAATCATCTTTCTTCGCTATTCTGTGACGTCCTGCGCTGAGAATACACATGGCTTCCCTGCTTGGGATCTGCCTGTAACACGTCAATATATTCCCTCTGGATTGGCTGAGGCTGACTGCAAGGCATTATAGGCAAGTCTTCTGGCCAGATTCCCATCTGGGCTAATGTGATCTTCCATCTTTATTGTCCCTGCCATGCTGTGCTGACTACTGATATGTAAAATTGCAGACACCACGAATCAAATTACAAAAACTTCAGCTTCATTTGGAAGCTGAACTTTTTGGAAATTTTAAATTAATTTGTTTAGAATTGATTTGCTCATTTCTACTAATGACTTACATTAGGAGTTATTTTAAAATTGTGCATGTACTTAGTTATTCTGCACCCTTTCTACAGGTAGTTTAACACAGGATGAGTGATGAGATTCTTAGGAGTCAGTTTAAGGCTTTACATCACGAGAAATACGATTTATTTCATAAATGAATTTATTACTCCCTCTCATTCTTTCCAGAATAACATATTGCCTTACTATAGGAATACCCATGTCTATGGGTATGAGCTAACAATGCAATTCCTCTGGAGAAGGGAGTACTGCACAAGTTCTTGCCAAGCAGTAGTAAAGTAGATTGCAGCAACCAGGGCAGGGTTCTCTCCCTTTAATGGCAACAAAGAGCTACATTATTTACCTCTATAGTATGTACATCCTTTTGTAAAATGAAGAAAAAATATGTATTTTATCAGAAAATTGTGACCAGTTAATTTGAAATTGAATAAATAAAAACTCGGTGAATAAAAGTAAATTTGAAATCTCATGTGATCGATTTAATATTGTCTCTTTTAATTTGCCTATACAGTGACACCTTTGTAAACAAAAAATGCATCAAGAGCATTTTGATGCTATAGACATACTACTCAATGCATAAAGCTGGCAGGGTATATGCTAGTACAGGGCTCAATGGCCCTGTGACCTTAGCACCAAGACTTTATTACTGATTATAGTGAGAATATCGATCTCTTATTGTGCCTGTCAGTATCACTTACCCTGATACTTGGCCAATGCAGAAGGTGGTGGAAGCTTCTACTAGAGTGAGATATGAAGATGGAAGAAATTATGCTCCTCTCAAACTTTACCTAATAGCTGTGTTGTTGATTATATTGGTTAACATTTTATACTATATTGGCCTTTTCTGTTTAATGATATTCTTATTTACCAGTAAAATGGGTGTTATTTAGATATTTGGGCAGTTTTATTATGTGTCACACAGTACATACTTACTTATTAACTGTGTAAGTCTCTATTGACACAAGAGGCCCTGTTAATTGTTCCATTATTTTTGTAGGAAAGGATATAGAGAGGAGCAAACCAGTTGACATTCGCTTTGGTTCCAATTTGCTTAATTTTTAAAAATGTTTGGTTTGGGCCAAAAATTCGGATCAAAGTCAAATCGCTTGGCTTCGATTCACTGAACACTAGCTATACATGTCAGTGTTGCTCAGACATCATTAACTATTGCTGTCATTTCCCGTACATATGCTGCCTCATGAAATTTAACCCCTGACAATGTTTTATAAATTTCAACTGTGTGGAAAGTGAGTACATGGGAACTGACCCTCAGGCATTAGTTGCCTGAAATGTGGGAAAATTGAGGTAGTGAAGCATTTATGCTGCACCTTAAAGAAATGTAACCGACCTCTAAATTTTTTTTTTTACATTTCAACTACGTGGAAAGTGAGCACGTGGAAACTGACCCTAAGGCATTAGTGGCATGATGCAGGCCCCAGCATTGCCTGGCGTGTGACAAAATGTTGATATTGATACAGTAATCACGTACATTTATGCTGCACCTTAAAGAAATGTAACCACCCCCCAAATTTTTATTTACTTATTTTTTGATCTGTAAGAAATGACATACAGAATTTAAAAACTTCAACTGTGTGGAAACTGATTGAGAGCCATTAGTAGCATAGTGCAGAAAGCAGTAGCAGCAGCAGCAGCTGTATAGAATGTGATAATAGGCAGACAGACAGCACTAGTGGCAAGATGGGGCACCACCAGCAAGGTGAGCTGGGCGAGGTCTATACATCGGAATCAGCAGGAGCAGTGTGAAAATCCTCCTGAATCCAGGCTTGTTTCATTTTGACGATGTTTTGGAACTGGCGCAGAACTACTTAGTCTGTTTCGGTGTCACCACGACCCCCACAGCAATGAAAACCCTGTCTGAGATGACACCGGAGGGCAAGAAAGAAGACAGAGAACGTTCTGTGCCAGTTCGGGCCACTGCTCCAGTCTGCCTGCCCAGAAATCCATGGGGTCAGGGAACTGGATAGGCAACAGAGACTGGCCATAATTTAGGTAGGTCTGGACCTTGGGCATTGAGGCGGAAGCTGTTGGCTTTCTGACTGGCCTCAGCACATGGAAAAACTGCTCCATCATGTTGAGGAGACTAAAATGGCTGCTGCTGTGGCTTCTGCTGCTCGTAGCAGTGGGAGGGTAGTGACTCTGCAGGGGGCAGAGAGGGAGCCTCCTTTTCAGACATGCTGGCAGCAGGCATCTGCTTTCCATGAGCTGAGGCAAGGTGCGTACACAGTGTTTCCTGGTAGCAACGTAATTTGTCTTCCCTTTTTGCCAGAGGAAAATATTCCCCCCTTTTGCCTTGGTAGCGAGGGTCTAAAAGCATGGCTATCATGTAATTATCAGACTGCTTGATGTCAATGATACGTCTGTCACTGCATAAGCAAGCAAGCATAAACGTGGCCATACTGGCCAGCGTGTCCGAGGAGACACTTCTTTCCAGCTCCATCCCCACTGAGAAGATTGGGTATCTTGACCAGTGCCATCCTCCTCATCGTCCTTTTGCTCCTCCACCTCTGACTCCTCCTCCTCTTGCAGTGGCACCTCCTTATCATCAACTTTGTCATCCTCCTCCTCCATGGCAGATTCTCTTAGTGTGTCCCCAACAGCTATAGGGCGAACAGCAAGATGTGTCAGCTGCTCTTCTTACGCAGGAGTCCCCTGCTGCATGAGCATCAGTGTATGTTCTAAGATAAATATGAGAGGGATAACATCATTCATGTCGCAGTTGTCGCTGCTGACAAACTTTGTGGCCTCAGGCATGTCGGATGAGCTGCCACTGCCTCACCTCAAAGCAACTACAAGAAAATTTAGACTAGCATGTCCAAAGTCAAGAGGTGCACATGCAGTGGCTGGGTTTGTGGTTGCCCCAACACTACGCTGGGTCCCCCGGACACCTTTGAGGTGTCACCACGTGTTGCTGCTCTCCAGAAGGGATAGTAAGGCGTGGTGTACCCCAGTGGTAAATTAGTCCAGAGAGTCAGGGTCTGCAGTTAACCAGGGTGCTTCTTTACTGAAGGAATTCAGGTACAAAACAATACAGGCAGGCATTTGGCTGGCTTCTCCAGTCTCTTCCTTGGCAGAAGAATGGTTTGATGCTGAGGAAAGGTCTGAGCTAGCTGTACCTCTCTCTCTCAGAAGGCTGGCATCCCGGTCAAGGGCCCATGGTCTGTAGCTCGTTAGTCCGGGTAGCTCCTTGGTCACAGGTCTAGTAACCCATGGTCTGTGGTTCAGTGTCCCCATCTCAGCATCTTCTTCTGGCCAACTCATGCAGGCTGACATGAGTCTTCCATTCCAAGCACTAATCCCTAACTGCAGCACACTAGGGGCTCTGACGGCTCTACTTATATACAGTTATATAGACTAGAACCTTCTAGTAGGAGGGGTGGAGTGGAAAAGCTCAGCACAAACAGATACATTGTTTCAACTCCCATCTGGCATAGACTTACATTAGATCTTCAATGATACTTAATGGCAATGACACAGCAGTTTTTCCAGACAAAAAACAAGTTTTCAGAGTTAACAACATGGCTAAACCAGACAGTCACAAGGTCAGTCTGTCTGGTTTTGGTGTTAAACAATGTCTGGCTTTTTCTTTCCAAAACAGGTCTTCTTTAACCCTATGGCAGCTGTGGAAAATAACCAGCTTCTCATTCAAAGTCCTCAGTATTCATTCACCCTTTCCACAGAGCCATGTATATACAGTGATAATGAACAGGATTTATATCACAACATACATATAAAAATTCAGTAACACAGTAATAAACAGTATTAACCCTTTCAAGAGAAATGAAGTGAGAAGTTTTCACTTTGCATAGGGGAAATGGGCAAATGTCCAGAAATGACGCACTCCCCCCTCTCCTCCCACCTTGCTATGCTGAATTTTTGGCGTCTGCATGTAGCTGAGCCAGAGCCGCTTGAATACTGAAGGTGCCGAGGTGCCGATGTGCTGCTGGTGTCTAGCGGGGGTGTGCCCTCCTTGAGCTGGTGCTTTCTGGACTTGGGAGCGTTCGAGTTCCTGCTTACTTCTCCGTCTCTTCTATGCCATTACTGACAGGTCAGCGTCCTCCTCGTGCAACTTGGATTCAGCCGCGGCATCCGCTCTGCTGACCCGGCCTAGACTTGATAAAGGGGTCTCCAGTACCCCGAAACGCGTTGTCTATGAATAAAACAGAAAATTGCTGAAACCTTAATATTGCTTATGACCGGTTGTGTTAGTGCACCCTCTAAGGTCCACACGCTCGACGTAAAGTTCAGCGTTTCTTCTCTTATACCATTACTGACGGGATTGGAAGCCTTGGATGTTTATTTCCTCCGTCCCTGCATGTCTCCGTCTGTCAAGGTGCTGCCTCCTGATTCCACAAATTAGTCATCTCTTGCCTCCACTTTATCAGGATTGGAAGGTTTGTGTCACTGTCCCTCAGGTGACTGGTGTCAGGAGATGAGGGAGACTGGCTGAGCGTGGAGGAATCTAACAGCCTCCTTGATCTCTCTTGATTTAGTGTTAATAGGGTTAATGACCACTTCCCTTTTCTAAGCTGTTGCTCAGTGGTCATCACTTCTACCCTTTATAGTCTGACCACACCCTTCTGACTGCTGAAAGAAATTATGACGTGAGTAATAGGGAATTGCTCGCCATTAAGTTGGCTTTTGAAGAATGGCACCATTGGTTGGAAGGAGCAATTCATCCTATTACAGTAATTACTGATCATAAAAATCTGGCTTACCTTGAGTCGGCTAAACAACTGAATCCAAGGCAGGACAGATGGTCGCTGTTTTTCACCAGATTTAACTTCATTGTCACCTACTGCCCTGGGGTCAAGAACATCAAGGCGGATGCTTTGTCGTGCAGCTTTCCTGTGGGGGGTGATTCTAAAGATCCTAGTTATATTTTGTCTGAAGGGGTAGTCATATCTGCCCTATATCCTGATCTTGAGGCTAAGGTGTTGGAGGCCCAAGAGGATGCACCGGATTCTTGTCCTCCGGTGAAATTTTGCTTGTTCCTTCAGACTTACGTCACAAGGTGTTAGAGGAACATCACTGTACAGTCTTGGCTGGACAGCCTGGGAGTAGATCCACTGTCTATCTCATCTCGCGTAGATTTTGGTGGCCGGGGCTGTGTAAGTGTGTTGAGGACTATGTGTCAGCCTGTTGTACCTGTGCTAGTGCTAAGGTGACACATACTCAGCCTTCTGGATATCTTCTTCCGTTACCCATCCCATCCAGACGACCTTGGACGCATTTGTCCATGGACTTTATCATGTATTTACGAAATTCTTCGGGAAAAAACGTGATCCTTGTGGAGGTTGATAGTGATGGACAAATATTGGCTGGGATGATTTGAAAACTCGCGTTCGCGATCAAATGTTCGCGAACCGTGCGTCCGCAGCGGGCCCCATTCACTTTAATGTCAGGCAAACCTGAAAAACCTTACTAGAAGTACACAAATAGTCCCACAACATGGACAGTGATATACCAGAGGGGGATCATTGGCAAAAATTGCCACCAAAAATATGTCTTTTAATCAGGGTCCATTTTTATGCATCTTAAAGGGAAACTCTCAAAAATATGCCCTACTGGAGCCTAGAAATTTTTTTTTTCCTATCGGTTTGATGTATACAAATGTGTAGCACTCCACATTATTGTATCCTGCCGAGTCCATAAAAAAAATGCATACGTTAACGTACATTTTTTTTCTACCACGGAACTGTATGGTGAACGGACGCCACTGTACGGCATCAGTCTGAGGCATCTGTTAAGTTAACGCATACATTTTTGGTATGCATTAAATGGATGGCAAAAATAGGATGTGAACCCAGACCTAGTGTCAGAATAAACCAAGAAAAGCAATTGTCGAGGCTCACCTGGTCCCAGGTTGAAATGGAAGCATGGATATTCACCAGGAACTCAGCGATAGTAGAAATATAAGTGAAGAAGGAGATCCAGCTTCCAAACAACATGTAAATGCTTTAATGAAAAAGGTGCTAAAATCCAGACATGTACATCAGGTCTACGCGTTTCAGATCAATAAATTCAGATCCTTACTTATGACAACATGATGGTGTGAGACACTGGCCTTAAATAAGGTGCAGGTCAAACATATCAGGTGGACACAATCAAAACATAGCTCCACCTCTGAGACATAAAAACATATGTTAAAAATAAAAAAGAAACAAAGAAAAACTTTAAGGGAAACAATAAAGTACCGGGGTCAGTAATGCAGTATGAGATCATGCCTGCGATTAAGACCCATTGGTACACAGGTACCCATAGTAAAGATCCAATAAGATTCTCTATTTAAAAGGACTCTCCTATGATCACCTCCACGTTTAGGGAATTTAACTCGTTCCACCCCCTGCACAACGAGGCCACTGATATCACCTGCATGACAAGCCGCATAATGTGAACTGACCGCAGAGACGTTCCTTGTCTGCGCATGCGGAATGTCAGAAATGTGCCGGCGGATCCTGGTTTTAAGGCTGTTAGAGGTACAGCCTATATACTGTAGGCGGCATGTCATGCAGGTGATACAATACACCACAAAACTAGTGTTACAGTTGATATACTGTTTCAAAGTAAAAGTTTTCTGATTGGACACAGAGACAACAGTTTGGTCAGTTGAGGTGCAGATGCGATGTCCGCACTTGTAGTTTCCCTTAAAACGTAACCCATCTGCTGTGTCTGGGAATCATCCAAAAACAAACTAGGACTGATACGTTGGCCCAGAGTAGGGGCTCGATGAGCAATACATTTAATATTAGAACTGAGAACATCAGACCACTGTCCATCCATGCGCAGCAAGGACAGATTTTTTCTGATTATATGACAGATCTTGCTGAATTCGGCACTATAGCTCGTAGAGAAAACTGGGGCTCTGTTCTTGGGGACCTCACTGTTAAAGTTAGAACGACTGCTACATCTATTTTTTGAAAAAAACTAGATCTACCCGTGGTTTGTGTTTGACTTGTGCCGCGGCCTGTGTCAGACTACTGTTGCTGTATCCACGGGCAACAAGACTCTTAGTAACTAAGTTGAGCTCTTCCTTGAAGCCCATGTCACTGGAGCAATTCCGTCTGAGGCGTATGAATTCGCCTCTGGGGATATTGCAAACAACATGGGCAGGATGACATGAAGACACATGAAGACGCAAAAAGAGTACTATTGCCTGCAGTCTCCTTGCGGTAAGTGCAGGTAACTATGTTGGATTCAGCAGCATTATCCACCAGAGTCAGGTCCAAAAAAACAATAGATGTACAGTTGAAATTGATGGTAAATTTCAAATTCAATGTATTATTATTTAGGAACTCCTCAAACAGTGGTATGGCAGTATGGTCAAAAAACGATGGTTAAACATGAATATATTATGTTTAAGCAGGAAATGGACAACATCACATATGTAGTCCTGAAATTCCACGCTGAAATCAGCGTAAGTATTCAAGAACCATCATAAAGAGGCAATGGCTGAAGCGTGAGGATTGACAGTTTATAAAGATGTAACATCCGCAGTTATCCAGACATACTCCGGCTTCCAAGGAAATTCATAAAAGGACTGAAGTACAGTTCTGGTGTCTAAAAGGAAACCCGATATGGTCTGGACAAGTGGCTGCAACAAACTATAAACCCACACAGACAACCGCTCCGTAAATTAACCTATCCCGGCCACAATAGGCTGCATAGATGGGGGGAAGCCAGGCTTGTGGATCTTGGGCAAAGAGTGGAAAATGGGAATAATAGGATGTAAAACATATATAAAATCAGCTTGTTTCTGATCCATAAAACCACTCTTAACCCCCAAGGACAACAAGGAAAGCAGCTCACTTGAGAAGATTTTGGGACGCATATATGGAGCGGTCCATGACCACCACCGACCCCCCTTGATCCAACTGTTTAATGATAACATCCTTCATATTCTCAAGCTCTTTTAGAGCCCTTTTTTCAGCAATGGACAGGTTACAGTTGGTATTAAATTTAGCCACTGACTGGCATGTATCCCTCAATGCAAACAGATCTCGCTCCACTGATTCCTGAAAATGATCTGTCATATAATCAGAAAAAATCTGTCCTTGCTGCGCATGGATGGACAGTGGTCTGATGTTCTCAGTTCTAATATTAAATGTATTGCTCATCGAGTCCCTACTCTGGGCCAACGTATCAGTCCTAGTTTGTTTTTGGATGATTCCCAGACACAGCAGAGTTGGTTACGTTTTAAGGGAAACTACAAGCGCGGACATCGCATCTGCACCTGCTGTAAGCATCTCTCAACTGGCCAAACTGTTGTCTCTGTGTCCAATCAGAAAACTTTTACTTTGAAACAGTATATCAACTGTAACACTAGTTTTGTGGTGTATTGTATCACCTGCATGACATGCCGCCTACAGTATATAGGCTGTACCTCTAACAGCCTTAAAACCAGGATCCGCCTGCATATTTCTGACATTCCGCATGCGCAGACCAGGAACGTCTCTGCGGTCACATTATGCGGCTTGTCATGCAGGTGATATCAGTGGCCTCGTTGTGCATGGGGTGGAACGAGTTAAATTCCCTAAACGTGGAGGTGATCATAGGAGAGTCCTTTTAAATAGAGAATCTTATTGGATCTTTACTATGGGTACCTGTGTACCAATGGGTCTTAATCGCAGGCATGATCTCATACTGCATTACTGACCCTGGTACTTTATTGTTTCCCTTGAAGTTTTTCTTCTTTTATTTTTTATTTTTAGCATATGTTTTTATGTCTCAGAGGTGGAGCTATGTGTTGTTTGTGTCCACCTGATATGTTTGACCTGCCCCTTATTTAAGGCCAGTGTCTCACACCATCATGTTGTCATGAGTAAGGATCTGAATTTATTGATCTGAAACGCGTAGACTTGATGTACATGTCTGGATTTTAGCACCTTTTTCATTAAAGCATTTACATGTTGTTTGGAAGCTGGATCTCCTTCTTCACTTATAGTGTCAGAATAAGCACCAGTACACAGCGGAGCAGCGTGGCGGAGAGGGGAGGCCGCCATGTACTGACAGAGCGCTACCTGGTCCTGGTGGTCAGGGATGAGGACTGTGCTTCCCAAGGATCATTTTCTACTGGGAAATACAGGGCACAGTATAATACACTAGAATATATATATTATATAAAGATATTATCCCTACGGGATGGGGGGCAAAGTCACATTACCCTGTGATATTAGAAGGTCCTTATGGTGAATGCGGTTCATACGCCACCATAATAAAAGGCAGAGGAGTGAGACAGGGGTGTGATTATGTGGCTAGAGATAAAAAAAATTAACTGTCGTCCAGTACAGGCCCCAAAAATTAGGCAATAGGCATTCACCTGACATCAAAGAACTTTAGATTATATGGCTAGAGGTACATTAGGCGGTCACAGGATAAAAATGTAACTGTTGGCCAGTATAGGCCCCAAAAATTAGGCAATAGGCATTCACCTGACAGCAAAGAACTTTGGATTCTGTGGCTGGAGGTGCATTAGGCGGTCACAGGATAAATATGTAACTGTCGGCCAGTACAGGCCCCAAAAATTATCCAACAGGCATTCCGCTGACAGCAAAGAATTTTGTGGCTGGAGGTACATTAGGTGGTCACAGGATAAATACAGTGGGATGCGAAAGTTTGGGCAACCTTGTTAATTGTCATGATTTTCCTGTATAAATCGTTGGTTGTTACGATAAAAAAATGTCAGTTAAATATATCATATAGGAGACACACACAGTGATATTTGAGAAGTGAAATGAAGTTTATTGGATTTACAGAAAGTGTGCTATAATTGTTTAAACAAAATTAGGCAGGTGCATACATTTGGGCACTGTTGTCATTTTATTGATTCCAAAACCTTTAGAACTAATTATTGGAACTCAAATTGGCTTGGTAAGCTCAGTGACCCCTGACCTACATACACAGGTGAATCCAATTATGAGAAAGAGTATTTAAGGGGGTCAATTGTAAGTTTCCCTCCTCTTTTAATTTTCTCTGAAGAGTAGCAACATGGGGGTCTCAAAACAACTCTCAAATGACCTGAAGACTAAGATTGTTCACCATCATGGTTTAGGGGAAGGATACAGAAAGCTGTATCAGAGATTTCAGCTGTCTGTTTCCACAGTTAAGAACATATTGAGGAAATGGAAGACCACAGGCTCAGTTCAAGTTAAGGCTCGAAGTGGCAGACCAAGAAAAATCTCGGATAGACAGAAGCGTTGAATGGTGAAAACAGTCAGAGTCAACCCACAGACCAACACCAAAGATCTACAACATCATCTTGCTGCAGATGGAGTCACTGTGCATCGTTCAACCATTCGGCGTACTTTACACAAGGAGATGCTGTATGCGAGAGTGATGCAGAGGAAGCCTTTTCTCCGCCCACAGCACAAAAAGTGCTGCTTGAGGTGGGCTAAAGCACATTTGGACAAGCCAGCTTCATTTTGGAATAAGGTGCTGTGGACTGATGAAACTAAAATTGAGTTATTTGGCCATAACAAGGGGCGTTATGCATGGAGGAAAAAGAACACAGCATTCCAAGAAAAACACCTGCTACCTACAGTAAAATATGGTGGTGGTTCCATCATGCTGTAAGAGCTGTGTGGCCAGTGCAGGGACTGGGAATCTTGTCAAAGTTGAGGGACGCATGGATTCCTCTCAGTATCAGCAGATTCTGGAGACCAATGTCCAGGAATCAGTGACAAAGCTGAAGCTGCGCCGGGGCTGGATCTTTCAACAAGACAACAACCCTAAACACTGCTCAAAATCCACCAAGGAATTTATGCAGAGGAACAAGTACAACGTTCTGGAATGGCCATCTGTAATGACCGGCGTCACGCAAAGGGAGGGAGATGGGAAGGCCCTGTCCAAGGGAGAGGGAAAGGTGGTGACCCCTGACTCACCTTGCGGCTGGCACCTGACTGCCCCTGGCACCTGACTGTCCCTAGACGTGTTCCTCACCCGTACGCCGATCACGTGCCTAAACCCTGGCTTTCCCTAAGATGAGCCCTATGTAGTGAATGGGGCGGTGGGAACACTAGTCCGCACCACTGACACTAAGAGGAAAATACCAAGGAGAGGACAGACAATACAGACAAACATATAATCCCAGGTGGGCGACAACAGCAGACCACCAAGGCCCAACAGGGATCCGGAGGGTAACGTTCTGGAACAACAACCAGGGAACACAGCTACACAGCTCCAGTGGGTCAGTATAGAAGTCCAGGCAGGAAGCTCTATATCTGGCAACCAGAGAAGTAAGAGAGGGGAATATAAGGAGGTTAGAAGTGCTGGACAAGAAACAGCTGAGGAGAAGAAGCTACGGATCCCTGAGTGAGCCAAAAAGGGTTGCAAGGCAAACCCAGAAAGCTACCATTACGAAACAGCACTGTCTTTATACATAGAATGCGCAGCCACCCGCTGCGACTTCCTGACCCCGGGTATAACGGAGTCAGACGTGGCTCTTGACACCCTCGTGACACCATCTCAGTCCCCAGACCTGAATATAATTGAAAATCTGTGGTGTGACTTAAAGAGAGCTGTCCATGCTCGGAAGCCATCAAACCTGAATGAACTAAAGATGTTTTGTAAAGAGGAATGGTCCAAAATACCTTCAACCAGAATCCAGACTCTCATTGGAACCTACAGGAAGCGTTTAGAGGCTGTAATTTCTGCAAAAGGAGGATCTACTAAATATTGATTTCATTTCTTTTTTGTGCTGCCCAAATTTATGCACCTGCCTAAATTTAAACAATTTAAACAATTATAGCACACTTTCTGTAAATCCAATAAACTTCATTTCACTTCTCAAATATTACTGTGTGTGTCTCTTATATGATATATTTAACTGACATTTTTTATCGTAACATCCAACGATTTATACAGGAAAATCATGACGATTAACAAGGTTGCCCAAACTTTTGCATCCCACTGTATGTAACTGTCGGCCAGTACAGGCCCCAAAAATTAGGCAATAGGCATTCAGCTGACAGGAAAGAACTTGTGATTCTGTGGCTGGAGGTGCATTAGGTGGTCACAGGATAAATATGTAACTGTCGGCCAGTACAGGCCCAAAAAATTAGCCAATAGGCATTCACCTGACAGCAAAGAACTTTGGATTCTGTGGCTGGAGGTGCATTAGGCGGTCACAAGATAAATATGTAACTGTCGGCCAGTACAGGCCCCAAAAATTTGGCAATAAGCATTCACCTGACAGGAAAGAACTTTTGATTCTGTGGCTGGTGGTACATTAGGCGGTCACAGGATAAATATGTAACTGTCGGCCAGTATAGGCCCCAAAAATTAGGCAACAGTCATCCACCTGACAGGAAAGAACTTTTGATTCTATGGCTGGAGGTACATTAGGCGGTCACAGGATAAATATGTAACTGTCGGCCAGTATAGGCCCCAAAAATTAGGCATTCACCTCACATAAAAGGCCTTTATGCCTCTGTATATACATTAGGCAAGGAGCATTCTTTGATCTGGGCGGTCTTGGATATGTGTGGGCTGGCATCAGGAAATTCAATTACACGTGGTCATCACAGGTGTTGCATTCCTCCGAGATCCATGTCTTATTCATTTTAAAAAACGTGAGGTAGTCCACACTGTCGTGAGCTAGGCGAGTGCGCTTATCAGTCACTATCCCCCCTGCTGCGCTGAACGTCCTTTCGGACAGGACACTCGACAAAAGGCAAGCCCAGAGTTCCATGGCAAATTGTGCCAGCTCTGGCCATAGGTCAAGCATGCACACCCACTAGTCAAGGGGTTCCTCGCTTCTCAGAGAGCCCACATCGGCTGTTAACCTGATGTAGTCGGACACTTGTCGGTCTAGGCATTCCCTGAGTCTGGATACGTAGGGCGGCTGTCGATGGGTTGGCTGCAAGAATGATCTTATATCCGAAGTGACCAACACATCTTCAAACCGCCCTCTTTTTGCAGGTGCGGTAGGATTGTTACCCGCACCTGTTTTACTGGGGTGGAAATTCCTCTGCAAGTGCCCGCAACAGCAGAATGCAGCATCTCTCGCAGAAAGGCCTGGAAATGCTGCATTCTGACAGCCCTCTGTGATGCTGGTAACATGTCTGCCATTTTGTGTTTGTTCCGGGGGTCTAAGTACGTTGCCACCCAGTACAGGTCCTTGACCTTTATACTTTTTATACGGGGGTCCCTCTTCAAACACTGGAGCATGAAGGCCCCCATTTGCACTAAATTGAAAGTGGTGGAGCGCCCTGGCTCCTGCTCATCACCCAGGAGAATGTCGTCCCCGGTCTCCTCCCCCAGCCACGGACAACACCAGGGATCCCCGAAAAAGTTTAAAGTCTGCTCTTCTTGCTCCTCCTCCTCCCCCCAGCCACTGACCCCTCTGACTCCTCTTCAGACTCCTGTTGACTTGTCTCAGATGGAGTAGAACCCCATGGGAATTCATTCAGCATTGCGACTTCCTCATCTTCCAGCTCCTGCTCCTCGACGGCTTGATCAATGACACAACGCAATGCACACTCCAGAAAGAAGGCGTAAGGTACGATGTCACTCATGGCGCCCTGGCTGCGACTGACCAGTTTGGTTATCTCATCAAATGGCCGCAGAAGTCTGCATGCGTCGCGCATGAGCAGCCACTGGCGCGGTGAAAAGAAACCAAGCTCCCCAGAACCTGTTCTGCCACAGAGTTCGTACAGGTAGTCGTTAACGGCATGTTTCTGCTGGAGCAGCCTATCAAGCATATACATGGTGGAGTTCCAATGTGTCGGGCAGTCACAAATCAGACGTGTAAGATCTTCTAAAATGGCCAGAGATTTGGCAACGAATCGCTGCACGACTAAGTTCAGGACGTGTGCCATGTACGGCACGTGTGTAATTTTGCCCTGTTTCAGAGCACTCAGCAGATTGGCACCGTTGTTGCACACCACTTTACCAACTGTCAAATTGTGACTGCAGAGCTGAAAGCAGTGCAAGACTGGTGTGGCTCTTGGCTTCCAGACACAACATCCACAACACAGCATGGCAACGTCTCACCTGGCACGTCGAATAGGTTCTGGGGAGCTTCAGGGGTGCAGCGGAAGAGGTGGTAGCAGTGGAAAATAAATAGTCAGCCGAGGAGGAGACGGAGGATGGAGTAGGAGGTGGAGAAGAAGAGGCAGGCCTGCATGCAATCCGTGGCAGTAACACCAAATCCACACGGGTGCCACGGGTTAGATGCTTGACTGCCATCAGAAGGTTTACCCAGTGGGCAGTAAAAGTTCTGTACCTTCCCTGCCCATGTTTACTAGACCACGTGTCTGTAGTTAGATGTATCCTGGCACAGACACTGTGTGCCAGAGATATATTAACTTGCCGCTGAACGTGGCCATATAGTTCAGAGATGCCCTTCTGGGAGAAATATTTCCTTCCGGGGACCTTCCATTGCGGTGTGCCAATGACCACAAATTTCTAAAGGCTTCCAAGTCCACCAATTTATATGGCAGTAGTTGGCGGTCTAGCAGTTCCGACAAGCCAGCGGTCAGCTGTTGGGCAAGAGGATTATCCGGCGTCATCATTTTTTACGCTCGAACATTTGGGCCATGGAAGCCTGCCTTGTGCCAGATGAACGCAACGATGGCACGGTGGAAGGTGGAGTGGAGGACAAATGGTAGGAGAGAGGAGAAGGAGAAGGAGAAGAGGGAGGACGTGGAGCGCCGGGAGTGTGGCTTTGTGGGTTCTGACGGCGTTACTTCCACTGGGCTTGGTGATGGGAGGCCAGGTGCCTTCTTAAGGTGGTCATCCCTAGGTGAGTGTTGGGCTTACCGTGACTTATGCATTGACAGCACAGGCTGCAGATGGCAACACTATTGTAAGCAGCTGACACGTTAAAAAAAGCCCACACTGCGCTCCGGACTGGTGCACCTGCCCGACCCCTACCATCCCTGCGGAGCGGTCTGCCTCTTCCTCTGCCTGTCATTTTCTAAATTATCCTCTGCCTAAATCCGTAGAGAAGAACAGTATTTGTGGAAGAAGGTATATCGCAGCCCTCAATCAGTATTTGGTGGAAAAAGGTATATAGCAATAGCACCCCTCAATCAGTATTTTGTGGAAGAAGGTATATGGCACTTCTCGATCAGTATTTTGCGGAAGAAGGTATATCGGACCCCTCAATCAGTATTAGGCGGAAACAGGTATATAGCACCCCTCAATCAGTATTTGGCAGAAACAGATATATGGCACCCCTCAATCAGTATTTTGTGGAAGCAGGTGTATTGCAGCCCTCAATCAGTATTTCGTGAAAGAAGGTATATAGCAATAGCACCCCTTAATCAGTATTTTATGGAAGAAGATATATGGCACCCCTCAACCAGTATTTGGCGGAAACAGGTATATATCACCCATCAATCAGTATTTTGAGGAAGGAGGTGTATCGCAGCCCTCAATCAGTATTTTGTGGAAGAAGGTATATGGCAGCCCTCAAACAGTATTTGGCGGAACCAAGTATATAGCACCCCTCAATCAGTATTTGGCAGAAACAGGTATAAAGCACCACTCAATCAGTATTAGGCGGAAACAGGTATATAGCACCCCTCAATCAGTATTTGGCGGAAACAGGTATATGGCACCCCTCGATCAGTATTTTGTGGAAGCAGGTATATCGCAGCCCTCAATCAGTATTTGGTGGAAGAAGGTATATAGAAAAAGTACCCCTCAATCAGTATTTTGTGGAAGAAGGTATATAGCACCCCTCAATCAGTATTTGGCAGAAACTAGTATACAGCACCCCTCAATCAGTATTTGGCGGAAACAGGTATATAAAACCCCTCAATCAGTATTCGGTGGAAACAGGTATATGGCACCCCTCAATCAGTATTTTGTCGAAGCAGGTATATCGCAGCCCTAAATCAGTATTTGGTGGAAGAAGGTATATAGCCATAGCACCCCTCAATCAGTATTTTTTGGGAGAAGGTATATGGCTCCCCTCAATCAGTATTAGGCGGAAATAGGTATATGGCACCCCTCAATCAGTATTTTGTGGAAGCAGGTGTATCGCAGCCCTCAATCAGTATTTGGTGGAAGAAGGTAATACAGAATACAAGGGAATGCTCCAAACTCCTGAACGGAACCTCACGAATAACTGCTAGCAGACGAATAGGAAATGCACCCACGCGGCTTACACTGCTAGCAATCAGTCTCTAACAGCATACAGTGAATCCCCCCAAGAACGAGACCAAGCTCCGTGTTGAGGGTAAAGCAGTGGACAGCCAGAGCTGTGTGTTTATTGTTCTTATATAACATTTTTACACATTAGTACCACCCACAGGGTTTTGTAAAAACAACCAATAAACACGTACAATACAGTAAAACACTCCCATACAAAATCCTCCCCTCTGCCTGTGATACAATTACCTTACACAATGGGTAGATGTAATTATCACAGGCAGGAGAATACACAATGTCTTCTGTCCTGGAGACAACCGAGGAGTAATTCAATTATCTCTCAGGACAAAGGGAAATCGCCAATACACACATGGAGACAATAGGACAGAAATCACTATTCAAATATACAATGTCACAACCATTACAGTAAACACAGACATTTAACATATCCCAAAATGGCACGAATTAGACCAGGGGTTCAAAAGTTTGTAAAAGTCCTTTGTGAACAAAGGAAGCATGGCTTTTCTGTCCAAAACCCGTTTTTACAGAGTTAGGCTGTGTGAGATAATTAGCTTAAGTAGGTGTGGTAAGCCAACTAGGTACAGAAAATACCTCTATTCACAACAGCAAAACTACACAAAAATACATAACTCCTATCAAACTGAACAGAACCCCCACATTCAACTTTTGGTTGGCTTTTGAAGAATGGCACCATTGGTTGGAAGGAGCAATTCATCCTATTACAGTAATTACTGATCATAAAAATCTGGCTTACCTTGAGTCGGCTAAACAACTGAATCCAAGGCAGGACAGATGGTCGCTGTTTTTCACCAGATTTAACTTCATTGTCACCTACTGCCCTGGGGTCAAGAACATCAAGGCGGATGCTTTGTCGTGCAGCTTTCCTGTGGGGGGTGATTCTAAAGATCCTAGTTATATTTTGTCTGAAGGGGTAGTCATATCTGCCCTATATCCTGATCTTGAGGCTAAGGTGTTGGAGGCCCAAGAGGATGCACCGGATTCTTGTCCTCCGGTGAAATTTTGCTTGTTCCTTCAGACTTACGTCACAAGGTGTTAGAGGAACATCACTGTACAGTCTTGGCTGGACAGCCTGGGAGTAGATCCACTGTCTATCTCATCTCGCGTAGATTTTGGTGGCCGGGGCTGTGTAAGTGTGTTGAGGACTATGTGTCAGCCTGTTGTACCTGTGCTAGTGCTAAGGTGACACATACTCAGCCTTCTGGATATCTTCTTCCGTTACCCATCCCATCCAGACGACCTTGGACGCATTTGTCCATGGACTTTATCATGTATTTACGAAATTCTTCGGGAAAAAACGTGATCCTTGTGGAGGTTGATAGTGATGGACAAATATTGGCTGGGATGATTTGAAAACTCGCGTTCGCGATCAAATGTTCGCGAACCGTGCGTCCGCAGCGGGCCCCATTCACTTTAATGTCAGGCAAACCTGAAAAACCTTACTAGAAGTACACAAATAGTCCCACAACATGGACAGTGATATACCAGAGGGGGATCATTGGCAAAAATTGCCACCAAAAATATGTCTTTTAATCAGGGTCCATTTTTATGCATCTTAAAGGGAAACTCTCAAAAATATGCCCTACTGGAGCCTAGAAATTTTTTATTTCCTATCGGTTTGATGTATACAAATGTGTAGCACTCCACATTATTGTATCCTGCCGAGTCCATAAAAAAAATGCATACGTTAACGTACATTTTTTTTCTACCACGGAACTGTATGGTGAACGGACGCCACTGTACGGCATCAGTCTGAGGCATCTGTTAAGTTAACGCATACATTTTTGGTATGCATTAAATGGATGGCAAAAATAGGATGTGAACCCAGACCTAGTGTCAGAATAAACCAAGAAAAGCAATTGTCGAGGCTCACCTGGTCCCAGGTTGAAATGGAAGCATGGATATTCACCAGGAACTCAGCGATAGTAGAAATATAAGTGAAGAAGGAGATCCAGCTTCCAAACAACATGTAAATGCTTTAATGAAAAAGGTGCTAAAATCCAGACATGTACATCAGGTCTACGCGTTTCAGATCAATAAATTCAGATCCTTACTTATGACAACATGATGGTGTGAGACACTGGCCTTAAATAAGGTGCAGGTCAAACATATCAGGTGGACACAATCAAAACATAGCTCCACCTCTGAGACATAAAAACATATGTTAAAAATAAAAAAGAAACAAAGAAAAACTTTAAGGGAAACAATAAAGTACCGGGGTCAGTAATGCAGTATGAGATCATGCCTGCGATTAAGACCCATTGGTACACAGGTACCCATAGTAAAGATCCAATAAGATTCTCTATTTAAAAGGACTCTCCTATGATCACCTCCACGTTTAGGGAATTTAACTCGTTCCACCCCCTGCACAACGAGGCCACTGATATCACCTGCATGACAAGCCGCATAATGTGAACTGACCGCAGAGACGTTCCTTGTCTGCGCATGCGGAATGTCAGAAATGTGCCGGCGGATCCTGGTTTTAAGGCTGTTAGAGGTACAGCCTATATACTGTAGGCGGCATGTCATGCAGGTGATACAATACACCACAAAACTAGTGTTACAGTTGATATACTGTTTCAAAGTAAAAGTTTTCTGATTGGACACAGAGACAACAGTTTGGTCAGTTGAGGTGCAGATGCGATGTCCGCACTTGTAGTTTCCCTTAAAACGTAACCCATCTGCTGTGTCTGGGAATCATCCAAAAAAATTAGGCAATAGGCATTCACCTGACATCAAAGAACTTTAGATTATATGGCTAGAGGTACATTAGGCGGTCACAGGATAAAAATGTAACTGTTGGCCAGTATAGGCCCCAAAAATTAGGCAATAGGCATTCACCTGACAGCAAAGAACTTTGGATTCTGTGGCTGGAGGTGCATTAGGCGGTCACAGGATAAATATGTAACTGTCGGCCAGTACAGGCCCCAAAAATTATCCAACAGGCATTCCGCTGACAGCAAAGAATTTTGTGGCTGGAGGTACATTAGGTGGTCACAGGATAAATACAGTGGGATGCGAAAGTTTGGGCAACCTTGTTAATTGTCATGATTTTCCTGTATAAATCGTTGGTTGTTACGATAAAAAAATGTCAGTTAAATATATCATATAGGAGACACACACAGTGATATTTGAGAAGTGAAATGAAGTTTATTGGATTTACAGAAAGTGTGCTATAATTGTTTAAACAAAATTAGGCAGGTGCATACATTTGGGCACTGTTGTCATTTTATTGATTCCAAAACCTTTAGAACTAATTATTGGAACTCAAATTGGCTTGGTAAGCTCAGTGACCCCTGACCTACATACACAGGTGAATCCAATTATGAGAAAGAGTATTTAAGGGGGTCAATTGTAAGTTTCCCTCCTCTTTTAATTTTCTCTGAAGAGTAGCAACATGGGGGTCTCAAAACAACTCTCAAATGACCTGAAGACTAAGATTGTTCACCATCATGGTTTAGGGGAAGGATACAGAAAGCTGTATCAGAGATTTCAGCTGTCTGTTTCCACAGTTAAGAACATATTGAGGAAATGGAAGACCACAGGCTCAGTTCAAGTTAAGGCTCGAAGTGGCAGACCAAGAAAAATCTCGGATAGACAGAAGCGTTGAATGGTGAAAACAGTCAGAGTCAACCCACAGACCAACACCAAAGATCTACAACATCATCTTGCTGCAGATGGAGTCACTGTGCATCGTTCAACCATTCGGCGTACTTTACACAAGGAGATGCTGTATGCGAGAGTGATGCAGAGGAAGCCTTTTCTCCGCCCACAGCACAAAAAGTGCTGCTTGAGGTGGGCTAAAGCACATTTGGACAAGCCAGCTTCATTTTGGAATAAGGTGCTGTGGACTGATGAAACTAAAATTGAGTTATTTGGCCATAACAAGGGGCGTTATGCATGGAGGAAAAAGAACACAGCATTCCAAGAAAAACACCTGCTACCTACAGTAAAATATGGTGGTGGTTCCATCATGCTGTAAGAGCTGTGTGGCCAGTGCAGGGACTGGGAATCTTGTCAAAGTTGAGGGACGCATGGATTCCTCTCAGTATCAGCAGATTCTGGAGACCAATGTCCAGGAATCAGTGACAAAGCTGAAGCTGCGCCGGGGCTGGATCTTTCAACAAGACAACAACCCTAAACACTGCTCAAAATCCACCAAGGAATTTATGCAGAGGAACAAGTACAACGTTCTGGAATGGCCATCTGTAATGACCGGCGTCACGCAAAGGGAGGGAGATGGGAAGGCCCTGTCCAAGGGAGAGGGAAAGGTGGTGACCCCTGACTCACCTTGCGGCTGGCACCTGACTGCCCCTGGCACCTGACTGTCCCTAGACGTGTTCCTCACCCGTACGCCGATCACGTGCCTAAACCCTGGCTTTCCCTAAGATGAGCCCTATGTAGTGAATGGGGCGGTGGGAACACTAGTCCGCACCACTGACACTAAGAGGAAAATACCAAGGAGAGGACAGACAATACAGACAAACATATAATCCCAGGTGGGCGACAACAGCAGACCACCAAGGCCCAACAGGGATCCGGAGGGTAACGTTCTGGAACAACAACCAGGGAACACAGCTACACAGCTCCAGTGGGTCAGTATAGAAGTCCAGGCAGGAAGCTCTATATCTGGCAACCAGAGAAGTGAGAGAGGGGAATATAAGGAGGTTAGAAGTGCTGGACAAGAAACAGCTGAGGAGAAGAAGCTACGGATCCCTGAGTGAGCCAAAAAGGGTTGCAAGGCAAACCCAGAAAGCTACCATTACGAAACAGCACTGTCTTTATACATAGAATGCGCAGCCACCCGCTGCGACTTCCTGACCCCGGGTATAACGGAGTCAGACGTGGCTCTTGACACCCTCGTGACACCATCTCAGTCCCCAGACCTGAATATAATTGAAAATCTGTGGTGTGACTTAAAGAGAGCTGTCCATGCTCGGAAGCCATCAAACCTGAATGAACTAAAGATGTTTTGTAAAGAGGAATGGTCCAAAATACCTTCAACCAGAATCCAGACTCTCATTGGAACCTACAGGAAGCGTTTAGAGGCTGTAATTTCTGCAAAAGGAGGATCTACTAAATATTGATTTCATTTCTTTTTTGTGCTGCCCAAATTTATGCACCTGCCTAAATTTAAACAATTTAAACAATTATAGCACACTTTCTGTAAATCCAATAAACTTCATTTCACTTCTCAAATATTACTGTGTGTGTCTCTTATATGATATATTTAACTGACATTTTTTATCGTAACATCCAACGATTTATACAGGAAAATCATGACGATTAACAAGGTTGCCCAAACTTTTGCATCCCACTGTATGTAACTGTCGGCCAGTACAGGCCCCAAAAATTAGGCAATAGGCATTCAGCTGACAGGAAAGAACTTTTGATTCTGTGGCTGGAGGTGCATTAGGTGGTCACAGGATAAATATGTAACTGTCGGCCAGTACAGGCCCAAAAAATTAGCCAATAGGCATTCACCTGACAGCAAAGAACTTTGGATTCTGTGGCTGGAGGTGCATTAGGCGGTCACAAGATAAATATGTAACTGTCGGCCAGTACAGGCCCCAAAAATTTGGCAATAAGCATTCACCTGACAGGAAAGAACTTTTGATTCTGTGGCTGGTGGTACATTAGGCGGTCACAGGATAAATATGTAACTGTCGGCCAGTATAGGCCCCAAAAATTAGGCAACAGTCATCCACCTGACAGGAAAGAACTTTTGATTCTGTGGCTGGAGGTACATTAGGCGGTCACAGGATAAATATGTAACTGTCGGCCAGTATAGGCCCCAAAAATTAGGCATTCACCTCACATAAAAGGCCTTTATGCCTCTGTATATACATTAGGCAAGGAGCATTCTTTGATCTGGGCGGTCTCGGATATGTGTGGGCTGGCATCAGGAAATTCAATTACACGTGGTCATCACAGGTGTTGCATTCCTCCGAGATCCATGTCTTATTCATTTTAAAAAACGTGAGGTAGTCCACACTGTCGTGAGCTAGGCGAGTGCGCTTATCAGTCACTATCCCCCCTGCTGCGCTGAACGTCCTTTCGGACAGGACACTCGACAAAAGGCAAGCCCAGAGTTCCATGGCAAATTGTGCCAGCTCTGGCCATAGGTCAAGCATGCACACCCACTAGTCAAGGGGTTCCTCGCTTCTCAGAGAGCCCACATCGGCTGTTAACCTGATGTAGTCGGACACTTGTCGGTCTAGGCATTCCCTGAGTCTGGATACGTAGGGCGGCTGTCGATGGGTTGGCTGCAAGAATGATCTTATATCCGAAGTGACCAACACATCTTCAAACCGCCCTCTTTTTGCAGGTGCGGTAGGATTGTTACCCGCACCTGTTTTACTGGGGTGGAAATTCCTCTGCAAGTGCCCGCAACAGCAGAATGCAGCATCTCTCGCAGAAAGGCCTGGAAATGCTGCATTCTGACAGCCCTCTGTGATGCTGGTAACATGTCTGCCATTTTGTGTTTGTTCCGGGGGTCTAAGTACGTTGCCACCCAGTACAGGTCCTTGACCTTTATACTTTTTATACGGGGGTCCCTCTTCAAACACTGGAGCATGAAGGCCCCCATTTGCACTAAATTGAAAGTGGTGGAGCGCCCTGGCTCCTGCTCATCACCCAGGAGAATGTCGTCCCCGGTCTCCTCCCCCAGCCACGGACAACACCAGGGATCCCCGAAAAAGTTTAAAGTCTGCTCTTCTTGCTCCTCCTCCTCCCCCCAGCCACTGACCCCTCTGACTCCTCTTCAGACTCCTGTTGACTTGTCTCAGATGGAGTAGAACCCCATGGGAATTCATTCAGCATTGCGACTTCCTCATCTTCCAGCTCCTGCTCCTCGACGGCTTGATCAATGACACAACGCAATGCACACTCCAGAAAGAAGGCGTAAGGTACGATGTCACTCATGGCGCCCTGGCTGCGACTGACCAGTTTGGTTATCTCATCAAATGGCCGCAGAAGTCTGCATGCGTCGCGCATGAGCAGCCACTGGCGCGGTGAAAAGAAACCAAGCTCCCCAGAACCTGTTCTGCCACAGAGTTCGTACAGGTAGTCGTTAACGGCATGTTTCTGCTGGAGCAGCCTATCAAGCATATACATGGTGGAGTTCCAATGTGTCGGGCAGTCACAAATCAGACGTGTAAGATCTTCTAAAATGGCCAGAGATTTGGCAACGAATCGCTGCACGACTAAGTTCAGGACGTGTGCCATGTACGGCACGTGTGTAATTTTGCCCTGTTTCAGAGCACTCAGCAGATTGGCACCGTTGTTGCACACCACTTTACCAACTGTCAAATTGTGACTGCAGAGCTGAAAGCAGTGCAAGACTGGTGTGGCTCTTGGCTTCCAGACACAACATCCACAACACAGCATGGCAACGTCTCACCTGGCACGTCGAATAGGTTCTGGGGAGCTTCAGGGGTGCAGCGGAAGAGGTGGTAGCAGTGGAAAATAAATAGTCAGCCGAGGAGGAGACGGAGGATGGAGTAGGAGGTGGAGAAGAAGAGGCAGGCCTGCATGCAATCCGTGGCAGTAACACCAAATCCACACGGGTGCCACGGGTTAGATGCTTGACTGCCATCAGAAGGTTTACCCAGTGGGCAGTAAAAGTTCTGTACCTTCCCTGCCCATGTTAACTAGACCACGTGTCTGTAGTTAGATGTATCCTGGCACAGACACTGTGTGCCAGAGATATATTAACTTGCCGCTGAACGTGGCCATATAGTTCAGAGATGCCCTTCTGGGAGAAATATTTCCTTCCGGGGACCTTCCATTGCGGTGTGCCAATGACCACAAATTTCTAAAGGCTTCCAAGTCCACCAATTTATATGGCAGTAGTTGGCGGTCTAGCAGTTCCGACAAGCCAGCGGTCAGCTGTTGGGCAAGAGGATTATCCGGCGTCATCATTTTTTACGCTCGAACATTTGGGCCATGGAAGCCTGCCTTGTGCCAGATGAACGCAACGATGGCACGGTGGAAGGTGGAGTGGAGGACAAATGGTAGGAGAGAGGAGAAGGAGAAGAGGGAGGACGTGGAGCGCCGGGAGTGTGGCTTTGTGGGTTCTGACGGCGTTACTTCCACTGGGCTTGGTGATGGGAGGCCAGGTGCCTTCTTAAGGTGGTCATCCCTAGGTGAGTGTTGGGCTTACCGTGACTTATGCATTGACAGCACAGGCTGCAGATGGCAACACTATTGTAAGCAGCTGACACGTTAAAAAAAGCCCACACTGCGCTCCGGACTGGTGCACCTGCCCGACCCCTACCATCCCTGCGGAGCGGTCTGCCTCTTCCTCTGCCTGTCATTTTCTAAATTATCCTCTGCCTAAATCCGTAGAGAAGAACAGTATTTGTGGAAGAAGGTATATCGCAGCCCTCAATCAGTATTTGGTGGAAAAAGGTATATAGCAATAGCACCCCTCAATCAGTATTTTGTGGAAGAAGGTATATGGCACTTCTCGGTCAGTATTTTGCGGAAGAAGGTATATCGGACCCCTCAATCAGTATTAGGCGGAAACAGGTATATAGCACCCCTCAATCAGTATTTGGCAGAAACAGATATATGGCACCCCTCAATCAGTATTTTGTGGAAGCAGGTGTATTGCAGCCCTCAATCAGTATTTCGTGAAAGAAGGTATATAGCAATAGCACCCCTTAATCAGTATTTTATGGAAGAAGATATATGGCACCCCTCAACCAGTATTTGGCGGAAACAGGTATATATCACCCATCAATCAGTATTTTGAGGAAGGAGGTGTATCGCAGCCCTCAATCAGTATTTTGTGGAAGAAGGTATATGGCAGCCCTCAAACAGTATTTGGCGGAACCAAGTATATAGCACCCCTCAATCAGTATTTGGCAGAAACAGGTATAAAGCACCACTCAATCAGTATTAGGCGGAAACAGGTATATAGCACCCCTCAATCAGTATTTGGCGGAAACAGGTATATGGCACCCCTCGATCAGTATTTTGTGGAAGCAGGTATATCGCAGCCCTCAATCAGTATTTGGTGGAAGAAGGTATATAGAAAAAGTACCCCTCAATCAGTATTTTGTGGAAGAAGGTATATAGCACCCCTCAATCAGTATTTGGCAGAAACTAGTATACAGCACCCCTCAATCAGTATTTGGCGGAAACAGGTATATAAAACCCCTCAATCAGTATTCGGTGGAAACAGGTATATGGCACCCCTCAATCAGTATTTTGTCGAAGCAGGTATATCGCAGCCCTAAATCAGTATTTGGTGGAAGAAGGTATATAGCCATAGCACCCCTCAATCAGTATTTTTTGGGAGAAGGTATATGGCTCCCCTCAATCAGTATTAGGCGGAAATAGGTATATGGCACCCCTCAATCAGTATTTTGTGGAAGCAGGTGTATCGCAGCCCTCAATCAGTATTTGGTGGAAGAAGGTAATACAGAATACAAGGGAATGCTCCAAACTCCTGAACGGAACCTCACGAATAACTGCTAGCAGACGAATAGGAAATGCACCCACGCGGCTTACACTGCTAGCAATCAGTCTCTAACAGCATACAGTGAATCCCCCCAAGAACGAGACCAAGCTCCGTGTTGAGGGTAAAGCAGTGGACAGCCAGAGCTGTGTGTTTATTGTTCTTATATAACATTTTTACACATTAGTACCACCCACAGGGTTTTGTAAAAACAACCAATAAACACGTACAATACAGTAAAACACTCCCATACAAAATCCTCCCCTCTGCCTGTGATACAATTACCTTACACAATGGGTAGATGTAATTATCACAGGCAGGAGAATACACAATGTCTTCTGTCCTGGAGACAACCGAGGAGTAATTCAATTATCTCTCAGGACAAAGGGAAATCGCCAATACACATGGAGACAATAGGACAGAAATCACTATTCAAATATACAATGTCACAACCATTACAGTAAACACAGACATTTAACATATCCCAAAATGGCACGAATTAGACCAGGGGTTCAAAAGTTTGTAAAAGTCCTTTGTGAACAAAGGAAGCATGGCTTTTCTGTCCAAAACCCGTTTTTACAGAGTTAGGCTGTGTGAGATAATTAGCTTAAGTAGGTGTGGTAAGCCAACTAGGTACAGAAAATACCTCTATTCACAACAGCAAAACTACACAAAAATACATAACTCCTATCAAACTGAACAGAACCCCCACATTCAACTTATCCCCAGATGGCTTGTATCTGAGCACTCAATATATCCGAACAGCGCTCAGATGCCACAAACACAGTCAAATCGCCATGGGCTTTAAATTTAGCATGGGCTGATGAGAGGGCCCATACTCCTGGGGCAAGAGGCTGGCAACCAGGCTTCTCCAGCACCCAGTGGCGAGGTTGGTTTTGCCACATTTCTCTCCTTTTCCAAACAGACTAACAGGGTATCTGACCTTCTGCCGGTCAGTGCCCTTGTTAGTCCAGCAGCCCACCCACAAAATATAAACAGCAGTAAAACCCACCCACAATAAATGGTTACTACACCTGAGCAAGGGATAAACTTGTCCATGTCCATGTGCCTCACTACGGCTGTGTGGGGGACTGGTAGACTGCCTTGGTGGGTTGCTGAGTGGGCAGAGACCAGCGGTACTTTGCCCTGGTGCCAGCGCTACCATGGAAGAAGCCTGGTTGTAGCCTGGTTGTTGGAGGGGGAGACCGACTGTCTCCCCTTTAGATAAACCACCATGCTGCTGTGGGGGGAGACCGACTGTCTCCACTTTGGCTAAACAGCCCTGTTGCTGGGGGACAGGACCGACTGTTCCTACCCCCTGTGCTGTGAGTGCAGAGAACATGGTCCCATCTGCATGGTTGTGGGGCTTACTGTCTCCCCCTGGTACATTAAGCTGCCGCTGGGGAATGGAGACTGGGATCCCAATTCCCTGCAAATCACACTGCCAATGGGGAGAGGGGGTAACAAGCTCCTCTCCCATACATACTTCCAGCCTCTGGGGAGGGAGACCGACTGTCTCCACTCCCAATACAGTGTCCTGTTGCTGGGGAAAGGAAACTGGGCTCTCTATTCCCTGTAGGACACTCTGCCGCTGAGGAATGGAGATTGGGCTCCCAATTCCCTGTAAATCACACGGCCGCTGGGGAATGGAGACTGGGCTCTCAATTCCCTGCAGGACTGGTGGAGAAACCTCGGTCCCATCTCCACCGGCCACCTGGGGTTCTTCCCAGTAACACTCCACAATATCTGCCCAGCTGAATGGGTCTGGATCCGGGTCTGTCATCTTGCTGTCCTGCTGAGCCTTCCCAATGGAGTGGAAGAAATCTCGGTAGTCCTGCTCTAGTTCCCACTCCAGGGTTTCTAGGTGAGCCAGGTCTTTCTCTACCTCATGGGGGTCATCCCAATCCTGCCTAGCCTCTCTCTCATAGAAAATGTCCTTAAGTCTGCACTGTGCAGGGCTCCCGAAGTCAGGCTCTGCATAGGACTCCCATAACAAGCCAGGACCATCAAACTCCTCTCCCTCTGGCTTGTCATGCTCAGCTGTCCAGGGTATATACTGTGCCATATACCACCAGAGCGCATGGTAGGCATCCTCCAGCCATAGCTCATGCCATACCCGGTGCTCTAGTTCCTTCACCCATTCCTCCAGGGGCTGCTCTCCCAGAAAGGGCATCTGCAGGGCCACTTGCTTCTGCAATCGCTGGGGAGACTGTGATCTTTTAAAAAAATAATAATTTTGATTTATATATATAAAAGAGAGAGAAAGTAGAAAGGAAATGGCCCCTATGCAAAACAGATGCTCAGTGGACTATTCGTCTCAAAAAATGGGGCAAAAATCATCGGAAGCAGGGAAAATAGATCAGTTTTTAAAGTCCACTAATGTAATTACAAGAGCAGGACAAAAAGGGACGGTGGAGTTACACGATAAAACTAATCCTGGAGCCAAAGTGGGTGAAGTAACAGAGGAGGATTTCCAGAATGAAGAGGTGAGGAGTGAAGAGTTAAACGATTCATCTGTTGTGGCGCATGACCCATTAAAAGAAATCCTGGCTGCTGTTAAAAAAATTGAGATCTAATACAGAATATCTAAACGCAGAACGGATTAGCTATGAATTTTGGTGCACTGCACAGTTATGTACACGGCGTTAAATTAGAGTTGCCGGCAAAAGTGACCTGTAATACTGAAGCACAGTAAATCTACAACTAACAGATTGGATTAGCTATGAATATTGGTGCAGTGCACAGTTATGTACATGGCGATAAGTTAGACTTGCCATTAACAGTAGCTTGTAATACTGACGCACAGTAACTCTACAGCTAACAGAACGGATTAGCTATGAATCTTGGTGCACTGCACAGTTATATACATGGTGATAAATTTCAGCAGAGTCTGTAGTTCAGCAATCTCCTATGCTCTCGCTGAACTCTCCCTCCCCAATAATGTCCTACACTCTCTGTTAACAGTTTGCAGCAGCACTGTTGCTAGTGCTTGATCGTCTTGTAACGTCTCTTCCTATGCTCCACTCAAAGGAAAATGGCAGTGATGAGCGCGCAAAATCAGGCTTTAAAAAGCTCAACCTAGCTGTGACATCACAGGGGGATGGCTACCTGCGGATTGGCCGGCTACACGGCATTATGGGTGATCTCGTGTTCCAGGACTTGTCTCCTCTATGCTGCTAGTTTGAATATAATCAGCCCCCATTTAAAAAATTAATTAATTGTTAACATGTTTGTAAACAAATAAATAAAGGGAAAGTGATTTAGGCCTGCATTCGTTATCCCTCACAGATACTTTTGTGTGCTGGTTTCATTAAATTGAACAAGTCCCAAAAAACACTTAAATTCAAACTGCGTGGAAACTGAATATACATAAATGGACAATTGAGGCTTGAGACTCAATTTCAACTTAACACACACAGGTAGATTGCAGCCACACCATGGCTATTGCTGTAGTAATCACGTATATATGCTGCTTAATTCAATTGAAAGACTCCCCCCCCCAAAAAAAAGTGATTGTGTGGAAACTGAATATATGTTAATGGACAATTGAGGCTTGATGGTCAATTTCAAATTAGTAAATGTGTAGATTGCTGCCACACCGTGGGTATTGCTGCAATATTTGCTTGCAGGTAGCTGCTTTTGAGATGCACCTGCACTTCTGATAGCAGGCACAGTCAGCCACAGGTCTTGTCTCTATTGTACACAGCACACACAAAACTCTTCTTTGGAATCCTAGCCTTTACCTACACAATCCCTGGCAATAGGCTTGATTGATTTCTGACTGTCCCTGATTCTTTTTTTCACTCTCCCTGATTCCCTAAGATCGTTTTCCTGGCAGACACTGTAACACTCCACCACCTTCTCTCAAAGGCCAGCACAGAATAGTGTTTTGTTTTCGGCACCTCCTTGTCTGCTGCAGCACTTATTGGTTCATTCAGGCTGTCAGTGTCTGCGAAAACCCTTCTTCTTCTTTCCTAGTGCTTTTTCCCCACCAGCATGTGCACTAAAATGGCCCTACGTACTGTTTTAGTGGATTTGTCCAAAACAAACCTGGAAAGATTCAGGTTTTTCTACCATTCAAGAAATAGCAAAGTTTGGTCAGAACTCGGTTCAGTCTGAACTGGTTCACTCAAACTTAGAAGGAAATCATAGTCTGCTCTGTTACTTAATTTATAAAATACCAGAACGTTGACAGCAACTTGATAACCCTAGTCATAAGACAATGGGACCCGTCAAGATTTGTTGAGATCTATTTGAATATAGATCTGTATGGATGGATCTGTAGCTGGCATGGCTCTAGTATTGACAGTTTACAATATGATACTGGTGTTAATAAAGCCTATCCTAGTACTCTATGCAAATACCTAGAAATTATCTAATGAGAACAAAAGGGAGATTTATCAAATCTAGTGTAAAGGAAAGCTGGTTAAGTTGCACATGGTAACCAATCTGATTCCACCTTGGATTTTCCAAAGAAGCTCTGAATAAAGAAAGGTAGAATCTGATTGGTTTTTTCCTTTAAATCCATTTTGATAAATGTCCTCTCAAAGGATCCTTCTTCCCTTGGCAGCATCTGTCAGGGAACAGTTAACAAAGCCACATACAAATACTGTAATCCCTTTAAAATTGGCGTGTTTGGCCACCTTTGCTTTTATGTTTATGTATATAGGCACCTTTATGCACCTTTTCTCCAAACTGAACTACCATATTTTTTGCTTTCTAAGACGCACCTGATGATAAGACGCACCTAGGTTTTTGAGGAGCAAAATAAGAAAAAATATATTTTGAACCAAAAGGTGTGCTTTTGAACTAATGGTGGTCTGTGGATGACACTGTTATGGGATCTGTGGATGACACTGTTATGGGGATCTGTGGATGGCACTGTTATAGGGATCTGTGGATGACACTGTTATGGGGGATCTGTGGATGACACTGTTATGAGGGATCTGTGGATGGCACTGTTATAGGGATCTGTGGATGACACTGTTATGGGGGATCTGTGGATGACACTGTTATGGGGGATCTGTGGATGACACTGTTATGAGGGATCTGTGGATGACACTGTTATGGGGATCTGTGGATGACACTGTTATGGGGATCTGTGGATGACACTGGTATGGGGATCTGTGGATGACACTGTTTTAGGGATCTGCGAATGACACTGTTATGGGGGCATCTGTGGATGACACTTTTATGGGGATATCTGTGGATGACACTGTTATGGGGGGGGATCTGTGGATGACACTGTTAAGGGGGATCTGTGGATGACACTGCTATGGGGGATGTGTGGATGACATTGCTATGGGGGGATCTGTGGATGACACTGTTATGGGGGATCTGTGGATGACACATATATAGCATCTTATGCTATATACAGTCATGGACGTAAATTTTGGCACCCCTGAAATTTTTAATAGTATTGCAGTAACACATGTTTTGCTATACACATGTTTATTCTCTTTGTGTACAAAACCAAAAAAGGGAGGGGAAAAAAGGAAATTGGACATAATGTCACACCAAATTCCAAAAATGGTCTAGACAAAATTATTGGCACCCTTTCAAAATTGTGGATAAATAAGATTATTTCAAGCATGTGACGCTCCTTTAAACTCACCTGGGGCAAGTAACAGGTGTGGGCAATATAAAAATCACACATGAAAGCAGATAAAAAGGAGAGAAGTTGACTTAGTCTTTGCATTGTGTGTCTGTGTGCGCCACACTAAGCATGGACAACAGAAAGAGGAGAAGAACTGAGGACTTGAGAGCCCAAATTGTGGAAAAATATCAACAATCTCAAGGTTACAAGTCCATCTCCAGAGATCTAGATTTGCCTTTGTGCACAGTGCGCAACAATGCAACCCATGGCACTGTAGCTAATCTCCCTGGGCGTGGACGGAAGAGAAAAATTGATGAAAGATGTCAACGCAGGATAGTCCATATGGTGGATAAGCAGCCCCAAACAAGTTCTAAAGATATTCAAGCTGTCCTGCAGCGCAAACTATCTGTCAACATTTAAATTAAATGAAACGCTATGGCAGGAGACCCAGGAGGACCCCACTGCTGACACAGAGACATAAAAAAGCAACACTACATTTTGCAAAAATGAACTTGAGTAAGCCAAAATCCTTCTGGGAAAACATCTTGTGTACAGATGAGACCAAGATAGAGCTTTTTGGTAAAGCACATCATTCTACTGTTTACCGAAAAACTGAATGAGGCGTACAAAGAAAAGAACACAGTACCTTCAGTGAAATATGGTGGAGGTTCATTGATGCTTTGGGGTTGTTTTGCTGCCTCTGGCACTGGGTGCCTTGAATGTGTGCAAGGCATCATGAAATCTGAGGATTACCAACGGATTTTGGGTCGCACTGTAGAGCCCAGTGTCAGAAAGCTGGGTTTGCGTCCGAGATCTTGGGTCTTCCAGCAGGACAATGACCCCAAACATATGTCAAAAAGCACCCAGAAATGGATGGCAACAAAGCGCAGGAGAGTTCTGAAGTGGCCAACAATGAGTCCAGATATAAATCCCATTGAACACCTGTGAAGAGATCTTAAAATTGCTGTTGGGAAAAGGCGCCCTTCCAATAAGAGAGACCTGGAGCAGTTTCTAAGGAAGAGTGGTCCAAAATTCCGGGTGAGAGGTGTCAGAAGCTTATTGATGGTTATAGGAAGCGACTGATTTCAGTTATTTTTTACAAAGGGTGTGCAACCAAATATTAAGTTAAGGGTGCCAATAATTTTGTCCAGCCCATTTTTGGAGTTTAGCGGCCGGCGATGTATCAGCATCACCAGAGTAAAAATGGCAGCATTCGCTTTATAAGACGTCTTATAAAGCGAAAAATACGGTAACTTAAATTTTTTGTATCAAATAGAGAGACCTTTCAATAATCTAGTCACCTATAAGCGTAAACCGAATAGCTGTACTCTGAGGTGCTTACAAACAGCGTTGGTTGTGAATATTCTAATCGCCATCGGCACTTTGAGAATTCGCGAAGATGTAGAAAATAGTGCTATATCTTTGTAATCGCGAATATTCTAGATTTTTTTCATCAGTACCCTCCTGCTTCTTGCTTGTGGGCCAATGAGAAGGCTGCTTTGCTCATATGGATCCTTATTCAATTACATTAGATAGTTAGCTCATATATATAATACAGATAGTTAGGGGGGGATAGTCAGTGTAGGTTAGATAGTGATATAGTGTAGCTGATAGGTTGCAGTGCAGATGTTAGGTAGTGTGATAGGAATTACTGTACTGTGCATCTCCTCCAGTCTCAGGAAACTTCTAGCAGCTTGAAAAATGTAGAAAAAGTGAGCCACACCTGTATTGCGCGCGTAATACGGGCATATTACATTACCAATTTTCGCAATGAAGAAAATAATGACTGGAGATCACAAATTCTAGAATTTGCGAATTTATCACGAATATTAGGCCAAACATTTGCGAAATATTGCAAAAATGAATATTGCCCATGCTGCTCATCACTGCTTACAAAATGTAAATGAATGTTAAGCATGGGACACAAGTAAGTCATAAAGCAAATTCTGAGAACCTACTGATGAGTCACTAAAATTGTTCCTTAGATTTGAAATGATTGTGTTAACCAGGGATGGAGTGCCCATCTGGAAATTCTGGCAAAAGCCAGATTGGACCGCTTCAGGCTATGCCAAATCAATTGTTCCCAGTCCCACAATTAACTCTCATAGGCCACTATGCCTGAATTCTCTGAGGCAGCATCAGACATCAGAACTGTGGCCTGCTTCACATACTGAAGCATTGAGCAGCAATATTTGTCACTTTTGGGGCAATACAGGGGGCAGTATAACTACTGAGGACACTACATGGTTGCACTATAACTAATGGGAGCACTAAAGGGAGATATTAAAAATACTGGTGGCACTACAGGAAGGTATTATAACTATTGGGACACTAAAGGGGGACATTTTAAATATTGGCGGCATTACAGGGGTATATTATATGTACTGGGGCAATATAGGGGCATTATAAATACTGGGGCACTACAGGGACCCATCATAACTACATCCTCTATAAATGGGATTTAACTACTGGGGGCACTATAGAAGGGCCTTATTACTAATGGGGGCTCTACTGGGTGCCTTATAGAGGGGCCTTATTACTACTTGGGGCACTTAAAGGGTTACTGTCATATTTTTTATTTTATTTGCTAGTTTATTAGAGCTAGGCATGTATACCTGAGTTAGACTGTCAATGAATGTCAAAAGATCTGTAATAACCTTATAATAACAGCTTTCATTAATGTCCTCTATCCTTTTCCACTGCTCCTTTAAAAGGCAGTTGCTATGGCTTGTCTGTCTCTGGCTAAGAAGAAGATGGAGGGTGCAGTCCTTCACACTGCATGCCTGCATTATGCTTCAGAGTGAGGAGGCGTGTCTCTCAGTAATCCAATCTGATTGGCTGGCAGGAAGCTGCTGGCTACAGCAAGTGTGTATGGCAAGTGAGGGAAAGCAGTTTTGGCCTCAGAGAACTGGCAGAGGAGCCATCTTGAGAAGGTCCTCATATTGTAAATGTTTAAACAGCCGTAACTAAGGGAAAAACTCAAGGAAAACAGTGGTATGTGAAGAAACTAAAGATTGCTTTATGCATAATTCTGCTGCAGCAGTAACATACTGTATGCTAAAATAGATTTTTTGATGAAAACATGACAGTTACCCTTTAACGGGACCTTATTACTATTGGGGATACTTTAGGAGGCTTATTACTTTGGGGGACTTTATCACAACTAGGGGCAGTATAGGACATTATCACAACTGGGGGTTCTGTATATACAGGGAGTGCAGAATTATTAGGCAAATGAGTATTTTGACCACATCATCCTCTTTATGCATGTTGTCTTACTCCAAGCTGTATAGGCTCGAAAGCCTACTACCAATTAAGCATATTAGGTGATGTGCATCTCTGTAATGAGAAGGGGTGTGGTCTAATGACATCAACACCCTATATTAGGTGTGCATAATTATTAGGCAACTTACTTTCCTTTGGCAAAATGGGTCAAAAGAAGGACTTGACAGGCTCAGAAAAGTCAAAAATAGTGAGATATCTTGCAGAGGGATGCAGCACTCTTAAAATTGCAAAGCTTCTGAAGCGTGATCATCGAACAATCAAGCGTTTCATTCAAAATAGTCAACAGGGTCACAAGAAGCGTGTGGAAAAACCAAGGCGCAAAATAACTGCCCATGAACTGAGAAAAGTCAAGCGTGCAGCTGCCAAGATGCCACTTGCCACCAGTTTGGCCATATTTCAGAGCTGCAACATCACTGGAGTGCCCAAAAGCACAAGGTGTGCAATACTCAGAGACATGGCCAAGGTAAGAAAGGCTGAAAGACGACCACCACTGAACAAGACACACAAGCTGAAACGTCAAGACTGGGCCAAGAAATATCTCAAGACTGATTTTTCTAAGCTTTTATGGACTGATGAAATGAGAGTGAGTCTTGATGGGCCAGATGGATGGGCCCGTGGCTGGATTGGTAAAGGGCAGAGAGCTCCAGTCCGACTCAGACGCCAGCAAGGTGGAGGTGGAGTACTGGTTTGGGCTGGTATCATCAAAGATGAGCTTGTGGGGCCTTTTCGGGTTGAGGATGGAGTCAAGCTCAACTCCCAGTCCTACTGCCAGTTTCTGGAAGACACCTTCTTCAAGCAGTGGTACAGGAAGAAGTCTGCATCCTTCAAGAAAAACATGATTTTCATGCAGGACAATGCTCCATCACACGCGTCCAAGTACTCCACAGCGTGGCTGGCAAGAAAGGGTATAAAAGAAGAAAATCTAATGACATGGCCTCCTTGTTCACCTGATCTGAACCCCATTGAGAACCTGTGGTCCATCATCAAATGTGAGATTTACAAGGAGGGAAAACAGTACACCTCTCTGAACAGTGTCTGGGAGGCTGTGGTTGCTGCTGCACGCAATGTTGATGGTGAACAGATCAAAACACTGACAGAATCCATGGATGGCAGGCTTTTGAGTGTCCTTGCAAAGAAAGGTGGCTATATTGGTCACTGATTTGTTTTTGTTTTGTTTTTGAATGTCAGAAATGTATATTTGTGAATGTTGAGATGTTATATTGGTTTCACTGGTAAAAATAAATAATTGAAATGGGTATATATTTGTTTTTTTGTTAAGTTGCCTAATAATTATGCACAGTAATAGTCACCTGCACACACAGATATCCCCCTAAAATAGCTAAAACTAAAAACAAACTAAAAACTACTTCCAAAAATATTCAGCTTTGATATTAATGAGTTTTTTGGGTTCATTGAGAACATGGTTGTTGTTCAATAATAAAATTAATCCTCAAAAATACAACTTGCCTAATAATTCTGCACTCCCTGTATAGAGGGCACTACTAGTAATAGGACACTGTCAGGGAGCATTATCACTGTAGGGAGCTTGTTAGCAGTAAGAGCACTTTGAGAGAGAATTATAATATGTGAGACTTTTGAAAGAACAATTGGTATGTTGGGAAATATCAAATTGCGTAGTACAGCAAGTACAGTATTGGGATAGCAGCAGGATAACGCTGTTTGGTAAAGTGAGGACTAAGATGTATGTGCAGTAAATTCTGTAAAGACGAAAGAAAGAGAACATCTACATTAGGGGAGATGTCACTGGATGTAATAGGTATGTAGTTCTGTATACTCCTGTATGTTTGATAGTGCTCAATGTAATGTATATTTAAATATGCCATTTGTACTGGGGCCAGGAAGGGGAAGGGCACACAAACAGATTTCATATTCACCCCCACTGTAAGTAGGCCTGTCTGTTTTAGAATGCCAGGGCTGAATTTAAGTCCCAGTCCAGCCCTGGAGTCTGCCTACATAATAAATATTCCTTAATGGCTGCAAAGTAGTAATCACATTTCTATAAATATGAAATGTCTCACCTTTAATTGTATGATGTTATGTTAAAAAAAACATATTTTGCTGTCAATAATTAGTTTTGCTTGATGCACTGATTTACAATGAATTGATATATTATACATACAAAAGTGGTGGGGAAACTATAGCGCCAGGAAACAAAGAAACTGTACATCAGCATAAGTATTATCTATGGTTTATTTCTACCATGGTGACCGGATGCAGCATTCATGTGCACTTTAGTGTAAAGCAAAGAAGTCACTGTTACAAAATTACCAGAACCAACTTCAAAAGACATTTTGCTTCAGAGCCAATGCACCTAGGGCTGTTTTCACATTAAATGCTTGTTATATGTCTTTATAGGAGCAGATAACAAAAGTGCAAGATTCGGCACAAAACTGACACATACAGAACCTAACAGATTTGAAATTATAAATGCTAATTAAAACTTGGGTCAGACAGATAGTGGCCTACCTGGAATTGGTGCAGCTCTCTTTGGAGTATTTCTTTACGATTCTCCTTTTTCCCTACTCTCAAACTGGAGTTATACAACGCTAACTCAGTATCTCTAAGCCATGATTTCAGCTCTTTGACTCGCTGATCCAGCTGCCGCACTAGATTCCCACTGCCAGGTGAGAGTACAGGATGGGACACACAACTTGACAGTGCTTCTGCAAGAGATTTCTGTGAAAAACAGTAACAGAGAGCAAAAAAGACAGTGTTAGAGTCATTATCCAAGGTAGGAAATGAGAATCAAGGAAATCACAAGTAAGCTGACCACAGACCTAGTAATTTTTGACGTTGTTTACCTGATAACAGTCGACATTGCAGCGAAGAGCAGGTGTAATTACAAGGAAGGAACCGTCCCATTGGAGTGAATGGAACGGCTTGTAATTACACCTGTCGGTGTGCAGGTAAACAATGAAGAGAAGACAGCGTTTGCATGGGCCTTCTCTTCAAACAGCTGATTGGTGGGTGTTTTCGGGTTTTGAACCCCCGCCGATAAGCGGGAAGGGGGGGGGGGGCAGTGATTAGCCTCCTACTATTCTAAGGATTGTACATCAATAGGGAAAATCCATTTAAAGGGGTTTTCTGGGATTTTAATATTGATGACCTATCCTGAGAATAGGTCATCAATATTAAAATCCCAGAAAACCCCTTTAAATGGATTTTCCCTATTGATGTACAATCCTTAGAATAGTAGGAGGCTAATTACCCCCCCCCCCCCCTTCCCCAAACACACACACAATCCTTAGAAGGAAAGGGCCTCAGCACAGCATGCTCTTTTTTCCAGGCATGGTAACTCATCCTTATCTGCGGCTATGCCTGGCATTGCAGCTCAGTCCAATGTGCCTTCCACTAGAGCACCCTTGCCCCTGATTTGGACAAATTATGGTAATCATTTGGGTTCTATACCACAATCACACTTTGTTGGTGTCTCTTAAAGGGTCTCATCTCTAGTAGCATCAGGTACAAGTTCATTAGGCCTCATGCACATGACCGTATTTTTGGATGCTCATGCGTTTGTCTGTTTCGTTGTCCAAAAAAATAGAATATGACCTAATCTTGTTTGTTTTGTGGACAAGAATAGGACATTTTAACAGGGGTAAAATAATGGTGGCATACACATGGCCATGATCCATGCTTTGTGGATCCGCGGTTTGTGGACCTCAGAACTCTTACGGTCCGGTGCATGAGGCCTTACACAAATGAAGTTCTATGCACATGTACAGTGAAGTGAGGTCTACAGATATGTACAATATCAAAAGGTAGCTCAATTCTGTCAATCAGTCAACTTATACAAACAGTATAATTTCACATATCAAAATATAAATGGGTTAAAGTGCACTTTAACAGACCTTCTAATTACATCAGCAGAGATAACTGTATTTACAACATCTGCTTTAGAGATACTACAAAGAGAAACATTTAGGGGGTCACTTATTAAGACCGCTGTTTCAGTAGCCGGTCTTAATAACTCCTTGCACTGACGGTGGATCCGCCAAACATAACTTCCACGCATCCACCACTTGTCTAAATGTAAGCCAGCTTCCTTGCCTAAAACAGGCATAGAATATGATAAATGAGATAGGCCTGCCATCCCGTCTCCTTCCCCGCCCATTCCATGCACCCTTTTTTAGCCCTGGCATGAGCTGAGAAAAGTTGCAGACTGCTGAGCAAATAACCTTTGCACTACAATGTGCGACAGATATACGCCAGAAAACTGGCATATATTATTTAGTAAGTGACCCCCTTAATATGTACTCCTCTTGGCATCCTCTCTTACATAGTTACATAGTTAAATAAATAACCCTAAATTTCATTATAAGTACCCAGATGCATAACTTTACATTTATCCATATTGAACTTAATTTGCTAAGTTGATGCCCAAACAGTGTCCAAGTCAGCTTGTAGTTTATGGACATCTTCCATAGATTGCACAGTACTACATTACTTGTTGTCATCTGCAAAAATAGAAACTGTGCTATTAATCCCATCCTTTCTGTATCAGTGTTTCTCTCTCCAGTCCTCACTACCACCCAGCATGTCATATTTTTAGGATTTCCTTAGTATTCAGCAGGTGATATTGTTACTGTCAATGCATTGGGACCTACCACAGGTATTCATTCTGTGGGATATTCTCAAATCATGAGAATGGTGCACCCTGAGGACTGGAGTTGAGAAACAATGCTCTATATCATTAATAAGTTAAATAATAGGGGACCCAGCACTAAATCTTGGGGTACACCACTTATAACCGGGGAACATTTGAAAAGGAATCATTGACCACAACTTTCTGGACACGGTCTGTCAGCCAGTTTTCAATGCAATAACAAACTATACTTTTTAAGCCTATAGACTTTATTTTACCTATTAATCCTTTCTACACCGGGCCAGTTTTCACCTTCCTGCCCAGGCCATTTTTTGCAAATCTGACATGTGTCACTTTATGTGGTAAAAACGCTTTTATTTTTCCAGGTCATTCTGAGATAGTTTTTTCATCACATTTTGTACTTCATGACAGTGGTAAAATTGTGTCAAAAAATTAAAATTTTATTTAGTAAAAAAAAATACAAAATTTAACAAAAATACTTCAGGCGCAGATGCTAGTGCAATGGTTAGTTGCGCCGCTATCTGCAACTTTTCCCCGCTCACGCCAGGCATGGCGTGGGCGGAGAAGGGGACGAGCTGGCAGGCCTGTCTCATTCATCATTTTCTACACCTGTTTTAGGTGTAGAAACTGGTCTAAATGTAAGACAGCTCAGGGGGAATATAAGACGCATTTAGAACTGCTGCTGGATGTGTCAAAGTTATGTAGAGGCCTGAGCCTCCTCATTACTTTGATGGATCCACCACCAGCTACGGGAATTTATTAAGATCGACATCTAAAACACCCGTCTTAATAAATGTGTCCCTAAGTTTTTTTGCTCTCCCAATGTTTGCTTCTTACTTTATAGCTCAGGGGGAATATAATTACATTGAGGTCCCTATTACCTACCAAGTGTCTCATGAACAGTGACATTTCCAGCAAGCTCTGTTTTGTTAGAAATTACCAGATCCAGAAGAGCATCGCCCCTAGTGGGATTCTCTACAAACTGGACAATAAAGTGGTCCTTGAGCAAGTAGAGGAAATTTCTCCCTTTTGCAGCTGAGGCAGAACCATTATCCGTCAATATTTGGGAAGTTAGGATCTCCCATTATGACCTCTGTACCAGCTTGTGCAACCCGCTCTAGTTGGCTATAAGGCTGAACTTCTATTTCCTCTGTGATGTTAGGGGGTATATAGGTTACATCAAATATTATTTTTTCTGCGTGTTTTTCCCTTTGTAATTCCACCTATAAGGATTCAAAATCTTCACCATCTTCATTCAATTGCCTCTTTCACATTCACTTTCATATAACTCCTAACATACAGACATATTCCACCACCATTTTTTTTATTGGCCCTATCCTCCTAGAGTGTATAACTTTGAATATTAACAGTCCATTTGTGTGAAGAGTCCAACCATGTCTCAGCCATGCCAACTACATCTATGTATTCCTCCAGTATAATGGGTTCCAGCTCACCCATTTTGCTTGCTTGACTTCTGGCATTTGTGAACATGCATTTGTGAACATGCAACTCACCCATCACTGGTTTTTATTGCTTGTTTATAATGTGTGGATCTCCTTATCCACTGCCCTAAGAAGCCCCCATAATCAATTTCTCCACCAATATATTCTGACCCCTCTTTGACCTATCTGCCACTTCACTTTCTGCCTTATTTTCCCCCTTCTTACCTAAATACTCTTCAACCCCTGCTAGAATTATCTTCCCCATTCTGATATAAACTATCCTTGAAACACCATAGTAATATAGTAACATAGTACATAAAGCCGAAAAAAGACATTTGTCCATCCAGTTCGGCCTGTCATCCTGCAAGTTGATCCAGAGGAAGGCAAAAAAAAAAAAAACAACTGTGAGGTAGAAGCCAATTTTCCCCACTTTAGGGGAATAAAAATGTCCTTCTCAACACCAATCAGGCAATCAGAATAACTCCCTGGATTAACGACCCCTCTCTAGTAGCTATAGCCTGTAATATTCGACCCAGTGCTCTAGGAACCCAAATCCTTTAGCCCTACACCAGGAATTAAGCCATGCATTTAGATCCCTGAGCTCCCACTGCCTTTGCCATTTTACGCATGGCACAGGTAGTATTCCAGAGAATACTACCTTGGAGGTTCTTTCCTGAAGCTTGCAATTTAGTTCTTTGAAGTTATTCTTAAGGACCCTCCACCTTCCATGTATTCTATCATTGGTTCCAACATGGACAATGACAGCGGGATCATCACCAGTCTCTCCCAGTAATTTACCCACCCATTCCAGCACATACCAAACCCTGTCACTGTCACGGTGGGGAAAACCCCCCACCGTACAGTGTCAAGTATAATGGGGGAGCAGCTAGGCCAGGACGCCAGAATCAGGGAGAAGGTCACCTCCTAAAGCGTCCATAATCCTCACCCTAACTTCTCACCATATGAGCGGACCTTGATGGTAGGACGGCTCATACCAGGATACCTTTGGCCCTGAGTCGCCCTGATAATCCCTTTAATAAGAGCAGGGGAGAGACGACCTGGTCTTCCAAGACACGGGAGAACAGGACTCTCAAATGGCCTAGATGCAGGGAAAAGAAGGAGACTGAATACAGTAGCTAGAACGGCAGGTAAGCACACAGAAACACCCTTATCTGTCGTAACCACCACGACTGGAACTCGTGCATAAGTACAGGTGCCCACACACCAAATAGGACACCATACAGACAACACACACACACAGGTATCCAGCACACCAGCTACTGCCTGGGCCCCATTCAGCGAGGTGCACGGCAGCCCCAGGCAGCGCTGCATACAAGCTTATGGTTCACCCCTCCGGGAAACCAGACCCCTTCCGGAGGTAGACAAGGGAATGTCAAGCATACATGCTGGACAACACAAACAACACACCAGACATGTATCAACAAACTAGACATAACAAAAAAATCCCCAAATCAAACCCTCACCAAACAGACAACAGATAAGGTAGGGAAAGGACAAGGAGAAGACAGAGGGATGACATTGCAGATGACATCAATGTCCTACAAGGTGGCCCTCAAGTACCACTGACTCCAGCCAGCAAGCCACAGGTAATAAAACCCAAGTGACCACACCCAGTCAAGGAGTTAACCCTTCCAGCACCAGACAGAGGGAGGAAACCACTAAAAGGGGAAGTGCACACACCAGCCAACAAGCAACACGTTACCACAGGCAACAGCATGCGTGGCAACCATGTCACGGCGCACACAGAGCAAAAGCCAAGACACTGCCACGACATGGCATAATGGCAACACGTTGCCACCGGCAACAGCATGCGTGGCAACTATGTCACGGAGCACACAGCAAAAGCCGAGACACTGCCACCACATGCTACAACAGCAACACGTTGCCCAGGGCAACTGCGAGCGTGGCAAAAGTGTCACGGCACACACAGCAATGGCCGTGACAGTCACCCGGGAGGCAGAAAACCATTTGGTTGAGGTGTTCTTGGCAACAAAATATTCTATCCATCATCCTGATTAGAGGTGAGCAAATCGAGTCCAACAAAGTGGAATTTGATCCGAATTTCAGGATAAATTCGATTCGATGTGAAGCCGAATTTCCTTGTGCTTTGTGGTGGCAAGTCGATTTAACCTGAAATAGTGTAAAAAAACTAAAAAAAATTATACTTACCTCCTCCATTTGCTTGCGATGGGCCACCACCACCATCTTGATTGAAGATCTTGGCCAAAATCCCTTGTGTGGTGACGTATGACGTTGTGACGACGACATTTCGGGCCGTGCAGTCGTGAGCAAATGGAGGCGGTAAATATAATAATAAAAAAAAAATCTGTTAATTTTAAACATTATTCTTACTCTCTTGCACCCGCTACTTACAAAAAAATGCACTTTGTGACGGTGATTCATCACAAAGCAAATATTTTTGTAAAATTCGGTGAAGCGTCTGAATCAAATTTTTTAAAAATTTGCTCATCTTTAATCCTCATCTGATGCTCTCCCTTGTCCTGCACTGAATCGAGCAGGGCAAGGGCTTTTTCATTAGATCTGGTGATGTTTGGCAAGCAGCAGACACTTAACACTCAGCAGACATTCTGTCAAGCACCCCACTCAATGCAGCAAGCTCATATCTCTATTAAAAAAAGATACAGAAACCTCAAATAAATCCTGAAGCATGTGCTCTCACCTTTAGCATATCCCACTTCTCTCTAATTAACTCTTCTTTGTCAGCAGCACTGTCAGGTAATGTAGCACCTTCACTCCTCAAGGTTGCCAGCTGACGTAATAAAGAGTGCACTCGATCCTCTCTCAGTGATAACTCCACACTGCATCTCTGTGAAACAAAGGATATAAAGGAAAGAATAATTGCTATTACTGTGATTTGATGTTAGCCATAATACCATTTAACCAGTAATCTGAAAATAAAGCATGTTTGTGCCTTAAAGACCATTGATACATAAAAACTTACATGGAAACCTTATGTATCAGTTACCATTGTCCAGGGATGCCTCAGGACCGTTATGCAGTTACTTGTGTGAATGGGTACCATATAGGTTATACATTATGCTATTAAAAAAATATTTTATAGTGGTGTTTAGTGTAAGAAACGATACCCTATATACTGATAGAATAGTGCTGTGTAAATATAGAACCATTATGATTTATATTGACATAATGCAGTACAAATAGGGGTTAGTAAAAAATACTGTAGCGGTAAAACTCAATGCAGGTTCAATTACATAAACAATAGAGCAAATGCAGGTACAAAGCAAAAGTTACACTGTACAGTAGAACAGAGACAGAGAAATAGTTTATGCACCAAGGAAGAAAAGTCATCCAATAATCTAGAAAGTCTGGCAATCATTAACTTGTTTCCATAGCAGTATAAAATGATACGAAGGCTGAATAGGGATGACCATTTCAGAATACCTGATTATCTAACACCTACTAAATCCAAATGATACTAGAGTAAAAGAACCCATTTCCAAATTGAATGTATAGTTAAATTCCTTTAATTTGGTTTCAATAAAGCTACATAGGTGTTGGATTATGAGATATGACTGCATTAATTTAAATATGAAACTGTACTAGTTCTGACATGCCTTCTTTCAGCTGATCGTGGGGATGCTGATGCCAAGAAGTGGCATCGATCTGATATTGATAACCTCTCCTAATGATAGGTTATCAATATTTAAGTCTCCTTTTAAATCTCTTCTTTTTTACGACCCAGAACCAATTTTAGTTAGGGCCAGAAAAGTATTAGGCACTCAACTAATGAATGCTGATCTGTTCCAGCACCAGGGCTCCTGTCTCCACTTCTTCTAGTCCCTATCTGTGTCACATGCATTGCTGTAGCCATTCACTGGCCTCAGCGGAGACGTATCCCCCAGTGGCCAGTAGTTACATGCCGCTTAGGGACACATTACTGCTGAAGCCAGTTAATGGATGCAGCAGTGCATGTGACCATAGGTGGGGTGTCACACTTGCTGAAGAACTCTCTGATGGACACTCTTCCAGGGACTGGAAGAACTAGGGACAATGGTTGAGTGCCTTTTTCTCTTTATGTTAAACACTTTCTAACTAATATCGGTTTTGAGTTTTAACAACCTATTTAAGTATTTGCAGACAACCCTTTTGAGTGATTGTGAAAAAAATTTTTTTTTAATCATCCTAGCAAAATGGAAATAATTAGGGATGGAGTTACTTTTTGAGCATATTTATGAAATGCACCTCTTTCTTAAACCCCTTAAAGGGGTTGTCCCACTTCATTAATTCTGTTTAACTCAATTTACTATCCCCAATGAACATTTATTCCTATCTATGTGATTAAAAAAAATGCTTTGCTCTTCTGCAAACAGCTTCTAATAGAAGCTGTTGTTTACATTGGTGTCCCATGGATACGGCCGGCTTTTCGCCGGCCGCATCGTTTCGCCGCGCCTGCGCACTACAGGCAGAGAAATAAGCGGCCGGCCTCTCCATTACATGAGCGCGCACGACCGCGCATGCGCAGTATATCCACCGCATCTTAGATAGAGCTGCGCATGCGCGGCCGTCCGAACAGTTCGGGCGAGACAGCAGAGTGAGCGGACGGACGTCGGAGGATACTGTAAGTATAATATCTAATGGCCCACTAATCGACCAACGATTATTGAACTCTGCAATAGAGTGGGTTCATAGTGAATTCAATGGGGGCATATTTATATATAGATCTTTGGGCAACTATATTATGTCTATTCACACTGGGGGCAACTATATCAATTTTATGCACAATGGGGGCAACTATATTATAACTATGGACACTGGGGGCAACTATATTATAACTATGGACACTGGCAGCAACTATATTGATTATATGCACAATGGGGGCAACTATATTTATTATATGCACAATGGGGGCAACTATATTATATCTATGGGCACTGGGGGCAACTATATGATAGCAATGGACACTGGGGGCAACTATATTAGATTTATGGAAAATGGGGGCTACTATATTATCGCTATGGACACTGGGGGCAACTATATTATATCTATGGGCACTGGGGGGAACTATATTATATTGATGGGCACTAGGGGCAACTATATTATAGCTCTGGGCACTGGGGACAACTATATTATATTTATGTAAACTGGGGGCTACTATATTATAGCTATGGACACTGGGGGCAACTATATTATATTTATTGAAACTGTTGGCTACTATATTATAGCTATGGGCACAACTATATTATATTTATGGAAACTGGGCTACTATATTATAGCTATGGACACTGGGGGCAACTATATTATATCTATGGAAACTGTGGGCTACTATATTATAGCTATGGGCACTGGGGGCAACTATATTATATCTATGGAAACTGGGGGCTAACTATATGAGTTTTATGCACAATGGGGGCTACTATATTATATCGATGGGCACTGAGGGCAACTATATTATATGTATGTACACTGGGGGCAACTATATTATGGGGGCGGATGGAGGAGGCACTTATGGGGGCGGATGGAGGAGGTACTTATGGGGGCAGATATGCAGAGATGTGTATGTGGCGGTTTAGAATCAATGCGGGTGAAATATAGAATCAGATGTAGCAGAGCTGAATAAGCGCTGTTCAGTCACAGTACTAATGGTGAAGGAAATAGACGGATTTAGCAGAGATGTGTATGTGGCGGTTTAGAATCAATGCTGGTGAAAGAGAAACAGATGAAGCAGAGCTGAATATGCGGCTGTTCTGACACAGTGCTGGTTGAATAGAAAAACAGATGTAGCAGCTCTGTATATGTGGCAGGTCAGCATCAATGCTGGCAAAAGAGAAACAGATGTAGTAGAGCTGAATATGCGGCTGTTCTGATACAGTGCTGTTTGAAGAGAGAAACAGATGTAGTAGAGCTGAATATGCGGCTGTTCTGATACAGTGCTGTTTGGAGAGAGAAACAGATGTAGTAGCGCTGAATATGTGGCTGTTCTGACACAGTGCTGTTTGAAGAGAGAAACAGATGTAGTAGAGCTGAATATGCGGGTGTTCTGACACAGTGCTGTTTGAAGAGAGAAACAGATGTAGTAGAGCTGAATATGCTGCTGTTCTGACACAGTGCTGGTTGAAGAGATAAAAGGACAGATGTAGCAGAGCTGAATATGCGGGTGTTCTGACACAGTGCTGTTTGAAGAGAGAAACAGATGTAGTAGAGCTGAATATGCTGCTGTTCTGACACAGTGCTGGTTGAAGAGATAAAAGGACAGATGTAGCAGAGCTGAATATGCGGGTGTTCTGACACAGTGCTGTTTGAAGAGAGAAACAGATGTAGTAGAGCTGAATATGCTGCTGTTCTGACACAGTGCTGGTTGAAGAGATAAAAGGACAGATGTAGCAGAGCTGAATATGCGGGTGTTCTGACACAGTGCTGTTTGAAGAGAGAAACAGATGTAGTAGAGCTGAATATGCTGCTGTTCTGATACAGTGCTGGTTGAAGAGATAAACAGTCAGATGTAGCAGAGCTGTATATGCATCTATAAAGATACATAGTGTGAGGTTTATACACAACTGGAGTACAGCTGTAATGGAAACAAATCTGCATCAGTGCTGGGGGGTGGGGGTCGGTCAAGCTTTTGGGCTAATGTATAATATGGAATTATAGTTTTTGATGCACAGAATGGGTTTGTAAAAGATCAGACAGAGATTTTATGTGTAAAACTGTACACTGAGCTCACTTCACCTGGCTCTGAGTGACCATTCCCCTCACAGACACTGCATACTGATGAGTCATACTCTTCACATGAACGAGCAGTGCTCAGTGTGATGTCATAAGGAGGTGTGGCCGGCCTTCACTCTAGCTGCCTAAGCCCGCCCAGCCTTAGCTGCAGAAAACCAGGAAGTACCAGCAGAGCTGGCTGCAGGTGAAGCTGATTTAGCAAAGTGGGAAAACCCCTTTAAGGAGCAAGCCATTTCCTGTTTTTGCTTTTTTTGTTTTTTACTCCCTGCCTTTCTGGAGCCATCATTTTTTAATTTTTCCATTCACATAGCTGAATGAGGGCTAGTTTCTTATGGGGCAAATTGTACTTTCTAATGGCACCATCTTATATTGCATACAATAGAGTGGAAAGCTGAAAAACTAATTCCAAATGTATTGAAATAAAAAAAAAGGAATTCTGCCCTAGTTTTATGGATTTACAGCATTCCCTATGTGGTAAAACAGACCTGTTATCTTCATTCTACAGGTCAGTACAATTACAGAAATACCACATTTTATAGTTTTTCTTTTGTTTTAATACTTTAAAAAACTCAGAAAAAAAGATTTCTTCTTTGCATCACCATATTCACCATAACTTTTTTATATTTATGTGAGGGCTTATTGTTTGTGGGGTTATTTGTAATATTTACTGATACTATTTTAGAGTGTGTATGACTTTTTTTGATCACTTTTTTTTATTTCATTATTTGGGGAGGTCAAGCGACAAAAATGGCAAATTAATTTTTTTCCATTACAGCAGGCATGCTCAACCTGTGGCCCTCCAGCTGTTGCAAAACTACAACTCCCATCATTCCCGGACAGCCTACAGCTATCAACCTACAGAAGGGCATGGTGGGAGTTGTAGTTTTAGAACAGCTGGAGGGCCGCAGGTTGAGCATCCCTGCATTACAGCATTCACTGTACAGGATAAATAATTTATTAGTTCAAGCATTTTGGTATCTTTATCTGGGGATGATTTGAATTTTTACAGTTTTTTATTTTTTAATAATATTAAAACTTTTTTTTTCCTTTTTTTAAGTTCCCCTAGTTCCCATGCAAAGTTCAGATTGCTTCTCCCATCGATTACAATGAATTACCATTGCAGTCTATGGGCTCCATATGAACAGTGCTGTGGTAGGCCTCGGCACGAGGCTGCCACAGCAACTGAACAGCTCCCTCAATCTTGGTGCGAGTGAGCCATTTTGACCCTGGGAGCGCAGTGCTCCCGGGGTTTCACAGCCCAGATGTTGTGGTCACAATTAACCATCTGAATGGTTAAATTTCCATGATCAGTGATAACGCGAATCACAGACATTGTTCCGGGGTGTATTTGGCTTACAAATACTGATGCAAAATACTGAACAAAATACTTGCATATGGCAGTTGCTGTGGCAGCCTCTTGCCCTCTGATATTGGTCTTAATTTTAATATCTATCTATCTACTGTATCTATCTATCATTTCTTATCACCTACCTGTATTTTTTCTTATTTAACCTATTGTAAAACTTACTATATTAAATGTTGGCACAGAGTTAAATACAAATATGTCAACATAAAACACATTCCCAGCCCTATCTAAAATTGGTTTTGAGCTTGAACAACCCCTCCCCTTTAAGGATTTGCAGAAAACCCCTTTAAGTTACTGTGCAGTCCTTGAATGGTAAACTGCCAGAATAGGGTGCCAATGCAAGAATAAATCATATCTGGTATAATCAGAGCTACATGTCCTTCATCTATTGCACACAGAATGCTTCTAAATTCTTTCAGAAACATTTTTATCAAACATTCTGACTTGGACATGTCTTTATACAAAAGTGTACAAGGAATGTTTGGCTGGGAAGTGGGTATGAATCCCTTATTCTTCTTCTACCCCATCAGAACAATACCCGCAAAGGAGGGTGAAAAAGAACTTCATTGTTGCTATAGAGACTCAATTTAGGAAAGAATAAGGCAGAATACTTAAAGGGGAGTGGTGCTGGGGGAGGGATAAAATATGTCCTAATCCCCATCCTTAGATTCACACAGGCGTTTCAATTCCATGCAGTCTAAGCAAGAGAGTTATGGGGTTCACCAATGTTCTCAAATATAATTGTAAGAATGTGGTGTAATTACTAAACTTGATACATCCATATTTATAATTACTAAACTTGATGCATCCATATACTGTGTCACAACTAAAATAGATATGAGGATTATTATTATTATAAAAATTTTGAAGTATTTTATGGCACTCTGTCGTTAAAAGTGTAAAATTTTGTACACATTTTAATCATAGAATTTTAGAAATAATGTTTTTTTTTATAATACATGCCAATAAAAGAAATCATTGCCTAAACAAATCTTGACGGCAACACAGCTTCTCAGCTCTGTGCAGCTGACAAATAGAATGGAAACACTTCAGTGTAAGTTCTCTAGGCTTGTAGACTTTATCGCTACAGGATCATTCTCACTACCCATAGCATCATTTTCGCTCTTTTTGTACCCCACAAGTTGAAAGAAAATATAGAGGGAATATACAAAAAATTATGTCACTGTTTTTGTTCACAAATATTTTTGGTATGCAACCCCCCCGATAACTTATTCTTACACGTGCTGTGTTTCATAATAATTTCAATATTAAAAGTAAAGTTTTATTGTTTGTGTGTTCACATATATAGCCTAATTAAAAGGGTTCTCTGGGCCTTTAATATTGATGACCTATCCTCAATATCAGATCGACAGGGGTCCGACACCCGGCACCACTGCCGATCAGCTGTATGAAGGGAAGGCCAACACAGTATGCACGTGCCGTCTCCCTTCTCTCTTCCTGTTCGCTGCTGCTATGTTTATGGCGAGCAGGAAGAGAGAAGGGAGACGGCACGTGTGCACTGTGCGCGCCTTCCCTTCATACAGCTGATAGACGCAGGTGCCGGGTGTCGTACCCCCTGAGGATAGGTCATCAATCTCAAAAGCCCGGAGAACCCCTTTAAAATTATACATTTTAGGCTAATTTTACACCTGTGGCTGGGTGTTGCGGCTGGAAGGTCCATCAGACAATGCAGGGAATTAGCCGAACAAAAAGTGCTGCATGCAAGGGAGAAAGAGACACCCCTTGAGAAACATGGCTGTCTCCTCCTCCCTGTACCAATAGTATGGATTAGCATACAGGGCCAGAAAACCATTACAGGCGGCACAGTGGGGGAACAGAGCAGCCCATCGAAAAAAAAAAATGCGATATCACATCTCCTCAATATGCCCTACACTGCGAGGTATTTATATGGCAATGTCAGGGCAAGTGAAAGGTCCTCATTAAATATGTTTTACAGCAGATCTGCATGACAAATTCACAAAATTTTATTTTTCCATGTGTGCTTAGCAGAATATAAATAGAAGTATATTAGGAATTTTAGGATTATGCTCTACATTCAGTTCTGTAAAATTTATATGCTGTAGCTGGCTTCGGGGTGACCCCAACACTACACTGGGTCCCCTGGACACCGTTGAGGTGTCACCACGTGTTGCTGCTCTTCGGAAGGGATGGTAAAGAGTGGTGTATAATAATGGGAAATAAGTGTCACAGTCCCTCCCATGACAGAGGTGAGAAGATCTGAGAGACTGGCGGCAAGTGAGGGTATCTCACAGTCTCTCTGTTTTCTCCTTGCAGTGTTGTTCTTTGGTAATGACCACACCTCTTGTCAGGTGCAGCTTGTGGTCATTACTGAGGCTTTATTTAGTTCTGACTCACACTGCTTACCATGCGGTTGATATTTCCTGCTGGAGTTGGTTGAGCTCGTGTGTTGTTCCTTTGGATCCCCTGCTCCTACATTCTTCTTTAAGCTAAGTGCATTTTGTTTAGCATTTTTGTTGTTTGTTGTTTTCTAGGCCTCAGGTAGACGCTGGTCCCTTCATCTGGGAAGGAACCAGTAGTTTCATTCCCTGCCACCACTCCTAGGGCTTTCCAGGGTTTCCAGGGCTTAGGCTTCTGTGTATGAGTATTTCCACCTTCAGGGTCTACTCATATTGTCAGGAGTCAGGAAGAGGTCTAGGGATTCCTAGGAGGTCACCATCCCTCTCCCTTAGCTTTAAGGCCTAGACTCCGGTCTATTTCCTTCTGTGTGTTATCTGGTGTTTTCCCCTCCCCATTACCTGTGACATTATTAACCGCCATAAAAACGTAATTTTGTTTGTGTCAGTGCAGTGATGGATACTGTTTTCGGCACTGGTCGATCGTATGCAGGGACTGTCTTTGGAGGTGGCTGACCTCTGCACAGCCGTCTCGCAGTTTCAGAGACCATAGGCGCGGCTTCCAGCAGTGGGAACCAGGTCTGCCCTGAACCTAAGTTCGCTCTCCCGGATAGGTTTTCTGGTGGAAGTGACAACTTTATTTGATTTAGGGGGTCATACAAACTATATTTTAGACTACGTCCTTACTCTTCTGGGGACAAGAGTCAAAGTGTGGGGATTATTATTTTGTTACTGAAAGGTGACGCTCAGTCTTGGGCTTTTTCTATGCCGACCAGATCACAATCCTTCAGGTCAGTAGATTTTTCAGATCTCTGGGGCTTATCTACGATGACCCAGATCGGGTCTCCCTGGCCGGGAGAGCGTTCTGCGGAGTCTTATTGCTCTGAATTTAGGAGATGGGCAACTGATACTGAGTGGAATGACCCAGCCCTCCATAGTCAATTCTGTCAAGGGTTATCCGAGAACCTGAAGGACACCTTGGCATTTCACAAATATCCAGAGTTATTGGAGGGAGCCATGTCTCTGGCCATACATATTGATAGACACCTAAGGGAGAGATCTAAGGTTCCTCTTGCTCAGGATGCACTATCATATGGGGAAGTGGCCTCTTCTGACACATTGGGTAGGGAGGCACTTGAGCTCATGGCTGATGATGAGCCAATGCAGTTGGGTTAAGTCACTCCTGGATCTGGTGATAAAAACGTTAGGGTTAAGAAAAGACTCTTCTTTTTCTGTGGTAAAGGGGACATTTTGTTAATGTATGTCCTTATGTGAAATGTCAAGGTGAAAAAAAAGAGAAAGAAAACTAATGTGTTTAGTTCTCTTCTCACTCTTGGTAGTGTGGGTGGGGAATCTGAGAATGTAATTTTGTCATTTACCGGTAATACCCGAATTCTCCTGCCTGCCAAGGTGGCGCTAGACTCCACAACTGTGGGAATTGAAGTATTTATTTACAGTGGGGCAGGGGTTAAACTAGTGGATGGTTAATTCGTCCGTATGCATGGTTTGACAACAAGCGCATTAGACAAAAATATTTTGGTGTTTGTGATTGATTCCGCTCGACTCTCACAAAAGTATTTGTCACAAATTGTGCAGACATTCACCTAAAGGTGGGAGATTCTCATCAAGAATCTATTTCATGTTTTGTGCTGGAGGGTCTGCCTGCTCCTCTGGTGCTAGGTTTACCGTGGTTATCCAAATATAACCCTACCATAGTTTGGCAAGCGAGACAGATTCTTAATTTGTGTGATTTTTGCATAGACAACTGTCTTAGCACGCCGCTTTCTGTTGTAACCACTAAAATAGTACCTTCTTTTATTTCAGATTTTTCTGAAAGTGGAGACCAGAAGTTACCTTCACATCAGGAGTATGATTGCCCCGTCAGCCTTATTCCCGGAGCTAGATTGCCCAAGTCTCGGTTGTATAATCTTTCTGAACCCGAAAGAGTAGCCATGCGAGAATATATCACCAAGAGCTTGGCTAAAGGTCATATTAGACCATCCAAATCACCAGTGGATGCAGGGTTCTTCTTTGTAAAAAAAAAAGGACGGAACCCTTAGGCCTGTTTGGACTTCTGTGAGCTTAGTCACATTACTGTCCGTGATCCCTATCCCCTTCCTTTGATGCCAGAAGGGGCTCCAGAGATAGATCTAGAGGTAACAACAGGTGGAATTTTTTAGGGAAAGGTCCCCCGGTGTCCGACTAACAAATATGGATCTACAGATTGTCAACCTATCACAGAGACCTCTGACTTCCACTGAAAATATGCTACTAAGCAAGGGACTTTCATTTGTCCCCACGCATGGGTTTAATCTGTTTGAGTGGGAAAAGATCTGCAACCGTTTGGCAGAAAATTAAAATAGAGAAAATTCTTTGCATCCCATGACCGCCGTCAGTGTGCGGAACTAGGGAATGACATCATAGATCTTCAAGACATCAGATCATTAGCTGACCTCTTAGTGGAGGGAGAAATGGATCTAGGCCAGGGTCCGTTCACCACCCTTAAGCCACCATCCTCCAGAATGGCCCCCATTAATGACAATACCCCTATTGATATTTTCCTTAAAGTGGTCATTGATCAACTGACCCACTTGGAGGGATACCCCCTCTGAAACGGAAGCCCCCGTGGCGCTAGAACGGGACCCCTCCATTATTATAAAACCATCTGATAAAGGGGACAATATTGTTATTATGGATGAAAAGGACTATGTTGATATGTGGCAAACCATTCTGGGGGAGAAACAATGTTATCGCGTTATTCCCTCTAACCCACTCAATGAACACCACAAACATCAAATATTGCTCTCATGGCTTTCAATGATGGTCTCATTAGTCAGACTGAATTCACATATTTGCTGCCCACAAATCCTAAGGTAGCCTGCTTCTACTGCCTACCCCAAATCCACAAGTGAGGAAATCCCCTCAATGGTAGACCCATAGTGGCAGGCACTTATGTGGATGTCATTCTGCACCCTTTCGTCATCTCGCTACCATCATACGTGCAGGACTCCATGAACATCCTAAATAAACTGGATAGTGTATACATGGAGCCCGGAACGTACCTGGCTAGCTTGGACGTGGAAGCGCTCTACAGTAGCATCCCTCACATCCAGGGATGCGAGAAGATCGACGTATTTCTCAGTGAAAGAGGTACACACTTCTGTTCACACAATCAATTTGTGGTGTCTTTGTTGAAATTTATACTGGAACACAATGTATTCCTGTTCGATCGTCGTCTCTTCCACCAGCTATGGGGCATGGCCATGGGCAGCCCTTGTGCCCCTACATATGCCAACTTATACCATGGCTGTTGGGAGAGAGAGATCGTATTTGGCGAAGACATGGGAAAGTGGTCGGCCCTTATTGATCTCTGGGCCAGGTATATCGACGATACACTTATCTTTTGGAAACGATCCAGAGAGGAATTTGCTAGCTTTGCGGGGGCCCTCAATACCAACAACCTATGCCTTTTTTTCACCTCTAATATACATGAGACCACGATTACGTTTTTGGATCTACGTATTATCAAAGAATCGGATGGTCGTGTGGTGACTGATCTATTTCGTAAGCCCACCGCAACAAACAATTTACTTAGGTGGGAAAGCTGGCATCCATAAACACTGAAATGTGGTATTCCAAAAGGCCAATTCCTACAGGTCCGATGTAATTGCTCCACCATCACGGATTTTCAAAGAGTGGCCAGTGACCTCTCCAACAGGTTCCAACGGCTGGGGTATCCGCGACAAGTACTCAAATCCGCCTATCAACGTGCTTTAGGAAGTGATAGGGAATCCCTCCTACATCTGAAACCTAGGGAGGAGACCGAAGGTACCATTCATATTGTGGGGGTGCGACAAATACTGGGACAGTTTTGTGGCATCTTGCAGGCGAACCCGGATATTGGCCATTTGGTTGGGTCCGCCCTGTCTATTACTTTTAGACGGGGTCTCAACCTGCGTGAACGCCTGGTACATAGTCTGTACGAGTCATCCATCCCCTGCACTTGGTTAGCTCACAACTGCTAACTGCAACTGCATGGCCTGTGATTTTATTGGCACTAGAAACGGCTTTGTGGGCATATCTGACCATAAAACATACCATATACGGTCTTTCATTAACTGTAGAGCTACAGGACTAATCTACTTGATCTCTTGCGTTTGTGGGGTGAAATATGTGGGCAAGACTGCCCGTGAATTCAGACAGAGGATTGGCAAACACCTTGAGGAATTTCGCAATGATAGGGATACCTCCATTGCGCGACATGTAGTGACACATCATGACAGTGACGATAAGGTGCTGCGCTTCCAGGGGATTGAAAAGATTCGACCTTCTCCCCGTGGGGGCAATTTTGGCAAATTCCTCCTTCCGAAAGAAGCTCAATGGATCTTTTGACTAGATATAGCAGCCTGTTGGTACGGCTACCGTATGCACTTGTGCCATCATTTATTGCTGTCTGCAGTCCCCACGTCTTCATGCCACTGTATATACCCCCATCTCTTTCGCTATATGTACTTATCTTGATTCTATGCAAGTGGGCTCATAATGATTGGCTTTGCCACTCATGTTTATTGGTCCTTCCTCCTTGCTACTGTGTTTTGTGTCTTCCCCTCCCTCCTCCCCCCTTTTCTTGTCCCTTTGTTCCACTCTGGTCTTGTGGTGCGCGCGCTCACGGCCATACTACTACTACTGTACTAGTTCGGCCACCCTGCTAGCCTATTTGTTTGCATGTCCTGGCTCCTGATGATACTTCTAAGTTGAAACGCGTCATGCCTGTATATCAATCAGATAGTCTTCGGTGCCCCGGCTATGCGCCACTGTGCCCTATAACAATATATATCTGGGGGGAAGGGAGACTTGCTAGATGTGCACTTGTAATACATGTCCCTGCATCAAGCGACACATTAGCTGTGGGACTATAGGCTTTTGTAGGGGCTTGTGTATGTGTTCAGAGGTGACGACCGTATATTCACTATAGGTGGAGGTTATTAACCATATTCACCTTATACGGTGCCGTCTCCTACTTCTGTACACAATTCTCCTAGCACATACCTTCTGTGCTGCGTTATCTAGGCACATGATATGTGCCGTCTAGGCTGTGATGTCTAGTTTCTGGCAGCGATTTCTAGGTATATTGGAATGACTGGGTGCTATTTTTTGTCTGGCCGTAGTCATATGGTGTTATGCAACTGCTCACCTAACCATTTTTCGGACGTGGCCTTGGGCAGAGTACTACCAGCTCTATTATATTGCAGCGCCAGTGTTCTCCAATATTACCTATTTTTCTCCTCTGTGTATACACCTACCCCACACTAGGGGAGATTTGTTGGTGTTTAGCGGAGATTTTTGCTATATCTTAGCCTGTTCCTTTGGGTGTTTACTTCCCCTTTTTTACTTTACACCCTAATAAAGATTTATTATTTTGATTTTAGCGTCTATCCCAGGCAGTGATACATATTTAGTTATTAGATGCACACCCTATTACCTAAGTCTGTGAATTGCAATCCCAGATTTGTTCAATCAGATTGTCAGTGCCAAGGTGTTCTCTAAATTGGATTTGAGGGGGGCATATAATTTGGTAAGGATCAAGACGGGGAATGAATGGAAGACAGTCTTTAATACCCCTGAAGGTCATTTTGAGAATTTTGTCATGCCTTTTGGGTTGACCAATGCTTCTGCTGTTTTACAACATTTCATCAATTACATCTTTCATCATCTGGTGGGCAGGTTTGTGGTGCTGTATCTGGATGATATTTTAATGTATTCCCCTGACATGGAGAAGCATCAGGATCACGTGAGACAGGTCTTACAGATCCTAAGGGAAAATAAATTGTATGCTAAGATGGAGAAGTGTGTATTTGCGGTTTCGGAAGTGCAATTCCTGGGTTACCTACTCTTATCTTTGGGTTTTCGTATGGATCAGGAAAAAGTGGACTGGGATCGACCCGAAAATCTGAAATCGCTCATGCGATTTTTGGGGTTCACCAACTACTACCGTAAATTATTCTTGAATTACTCGACTGTTGTTAAACCATTAACAGATATGACTAAGAAAGGTGAGGATTTCTCAGTTTGGTCTGATGAGGCATTACATGCCTTTTCAGCAGTGAAGGAGTGTTTTGCTTCTACTCTTATACTGGTGCAACCTGTGTCATAGCAATTCATTGTGGAAGTTGACGCATCCGAGGTAGGGGTTGGAGCAGTCTTGTCGCAGGGTGCTTCTCCTAGCAAATGGTGCTCATGTGCTTTTTTCTCTAAAAAAAACTCTCTACTGCTGAAAGAAATTATGATGTAGATAATAGAGAGTTCCTGGCCATTAAGTTGGCTTTTGAGAAATGGCATCATTGGTTGGAAGGAGCGATTCATCCCATTATGGTAATTACTGATCACAAAAATCTGGCTTATCTGGAGTCGGTAAATATCTGAACCCAAGGTAGGCCAGATGGTCGTTGCCCAAACCCCTGATGAAGCCAGATTAGCTGGTGAAACATGTTGGGGGGCAATATTAGGTTTTAGTTTGCTGACCTCTTATGTTTATGTGCCTTCAAGTGTTTGATTAATACACAGATACATGCTATGCTATAAGCGATCAGTGTGTGCCAGTGCGCACTTCAATCAGAGTGGTGCTGTGGGGAAGTGCACTCCAAGCCACCGTCTAAAAATGAAGCAATTCAATAAATAACATAGTGATCTGGCACTAATAATGAGGATCAGATAGTTTTAACTCACAGTGTTTAGAGCTCACTTATAATAGTTAATAGATGTGCTGACTTCATTTTAAGCGAATCATTAAGAGTTACATTTTATTATCTGGGACAAGAAAGGAAATTAGCCTGTAGCTATGTGATTGTATATATATAAGCTAACTAACTAACTAACTAACTAACTAACTATCTAATGTAATTAACTATCCTATTGGTTGCTATGGATGTTGCTAAGCTCAGACAAAGACATTGCAGCCTTCTCATTGGCCCACAAGCAAGAAGGGAGGTTACTGATGAAAAAAAAAATCTTGAATATTCATGAATACGAATATATATCACTATATTCTCGAAGTGGCGATATTCATGATTAAAATTTGCGATTCGAATATTCTCGCCCAACACTAGTCCCTACCTGACGAACTGGCAGTGCGTTGCCTACTAAACACTAGTCCCTATCTGCAGACTTAGCAGAGTCTCCCCTACTAATCACTGGTCACTATCTGCAGACTGGCATAATCTCCCCTACTAAACACTGGTACCTATCTGCAGACAACTAGGGGCTCTGACTGCTCTGCTTATATACAGTTTCTAGCTGAACTAGAACCCTCTTTTTTAATATTTGAAAAAGAGAGCCCACCATCATAAAATGTGGTGCAATCGGCAGGCATCAGGTTATAGAACAGAAAGAGTTGAGCAGACTGATACACAAGTTTTGCAGGAAAATATTCCCTAAAACTTGTTAAGGACTAGCAAATATTTGAATCACTATTATTAATCGCGAATATCGGTACTTCGAGAATTCACAAATATTTAGAATATAGTGATATATATTTGTAGTTTTGAATATTCTAGATTTTTTTTTTCATCAGTAACCTCCCTTCTTGCTTGTGGGCCAATGAGATGGCTGCAATGTCTTTGTCTGAGCTTAGAAACATCCATAGCAACCAATAGGAAAGTTGCCTACCCCTTACTATATAAGAACCTCCCCAGCAGCCATTTTCTACAGTTTTTTTAAGTTCTGAGAGAGAGAGAGAGAGAGAGAGAGAGAGAGCAGTGTCATTGCTGTGCTCTGTGCTTTACTGTTTAATTACATTAGATAGTTAGTTAGTTAGCTTTTATATATATATATACACTGCGTGCAGAATTATTAGGCAAATTAGTATTTTGACCACATCATCCTCTTTATGCATGTTGTCTTACTCCAAGCTGTATAGGCTCGAAAGCCTACTACCAATTAAGCATATTAGGTGATGTGCATCTCTGTAATGGGAAGGGGTGTGGTCTAATGACATCAACACCCTATATTAGGTGTGCATAATTATTAGGCAACTTCCTTTCCTTTGGCAAAATGGGTCAAAAGAAGGACTTGACAGGCTCAGAAAAGTCAAAAATAGTGAGATATCTTGCAGAGGGATGCAGCACTCTTAAAATTGCAAAGCTTCTGAAGCGTGATCATCGAACAATCAAGCGTTTCATTCAAAATAGTCAATAGGGTCGCAAGAAGCGTGTGGAAAAACCAAGGCGCAAAATAACTGCCCATGAACTGAGAAAAGTCAAGCGTGCAGCTGCCAAGATGCCACTTGCCACCAGTTTGGCCATATTTCAGAGCTGCAACATCACTGGAGTGCCCAAAAGTACAAGGTGTGCAATACTCAGAGACATGGCCAAGGTAAGAAAGGCTGAAAGACGACCACCACTGAACAAGACACACAAGCTGAAATGTCAAGACTGGGCCAAGAAATATCTCAAGACTGATTTTTCTAAGGTTTTATGGACTGATGAAATGAGAGTGAGTCTTGATGGGCCAGATGGATGGGCCCGTGGCTGGATTGGTAAAGGGCAGAGAGCTCCAGTCCGACTCAGATGCCAGCAAGGTGGAGGTGGAGTACTGGTTTGGGCTGGTATCATCAAAGATGAGCTTGTGGGGCCTTTTCGGGTTGAGGATGGAGTCAAGCTCAACTCCCAGTCCTACTGCCAGTTTCTGGAAGACACCTTCTTCAAGCAGTGGTACAGGAAGAAGTCTGCATCCTTCAAGAAAAACATGATTTTCATGCAGGACAATGCTCCATCACACGCGTCCAAGTACTCCACAGCGTGGCTGGCAAGAAAGGGTATAAAATAAGAAAATCTAATGACATGGCCTCCTTGTTCACCTGATCTGAACCCCATTGAGAACCTGTGGTCCATCATCAAATATGAGATTTACAAGGAGGGAAAACAGTACACCTCTCTGAACAGTGTCTGGGAGGCTGTGGTTGCTGCTGCACGCAATGTTGATGGTGAACAGATCAAAACACTGACAGAATCCATGGATGGCAGGCTTTTGAGTGTCCTTGCAAAGAAAGGTGGCTATATTGGTCACTGATTTGTTTTTGTTTTGTTTTTGAATATCAGAAATGTATATTTGTGAATGTTGAGATGTTATATTGGTTTCACTGGTAAAAATAAATAATTGAAATGGGTATATATTTGTTTTTTGTTAAATTGCCTAATAATTATGCACAGTAATAGTCACCTGCACACACAGATATCCCCCTAAAATAGCTAAAACTAAAAACAAACTAAAAACTACTTCCAAAAATATTCAGCTTTGATATTAATGAGTTTTTTGGGTTCATTGAGAACATGGTTGTTGTTCAATAATAAAATTAATCCTCAAAAATACAACTTGCCTAATAATTCTGCACTCCCTGTATATATATATATATATATAAAAAATAAAGATATAAAGATAGTCAGTGGGTGATAGTCAGTGTAGGTTAAATCGTGATATAGTGTGACAATACTTAGTGCACCAATCAGAAATATGTAGTCAGATCTGCTAAAATCTGAAGTTTCACATATTGCGCCAAAATATTCGCATCATTAGTGCCAATTAGCGCAATCGCTAATATTTTGGAGCACATTAAAAATGGCTTTATATGCAGTTAGCATATAAAGCCATTTTTAATGTTCTGCCATGCCAACCATTTTCTCCAGTCTCAGGAAACTTCTAGCAGCTTGGAAAATGTAGCAAGAGTGACTTACGCCTGTATTTTGCGCGCATTACGCAAATATTACATTGCCTATTGCAAAAAATAATCTCAAATTCACGAATATATGAGGAATATTTGCCCAAATATTCATGAAATATCACAAATTTCAATATAGCCCCTGTCGCTCATCACTATTAAGGACTGACCGCTATCTGTGTATTCATACTTATACTGGGAATGCTATCAAAGAGCAGAGATTTACATGTATAAAAGTATAAGTACTGAATCTTTCCACACAATACTATATAACAATCTGCTCAGCTCCTCCTGCTCTATAACCTGCTGCCTGCAGCATTTTGTGGTGACAGGTCCTCTTTAAGTTACTGTAACTGTCACTCAGAAAAGTGAACATATGAGAAACTATTCTGATGCAAAGCCATATTTTATACAGAACAAGAAAGCATCAGGATCCCTATATACTTATATAGTCTTGGTGTTATACCTGAGGACTGACTGGGAGATACATATACATTCCTTCCAGATACATTGAAGAATACAATCATTTACTAAAAGGAATATGTTGGTTCCCTCCTGCCATATCTCCTCCCACCAATGTCATAGCTGAGGAGTTTGATCGTAATTAATCCCTGACCGAAAGAATGTGTCAAAAAACATAAAGAGAGAATTTTTCCTCCCCCTCAGAATTTCAATACATAGCCTTTGCTTGCAATAGCAGGCAAGGTGATGTGGAGAAACACTGCAGAAAACTAAGGCTAATGAAAAAGAGGGGTGGGAAAGACAGTCAAGAAAAGGGGGTTAGCACAACAACTAAGGGAGACTGCACAAGGAATTAAGACATTCATTATGAGTTATTTTTCATGGGGTGGCTGTAGGGTTAGAGCTGAGAAAACTGAATGAAACCCCTCACCCTGCACTGCAATTGTAATCCTTTTGAAACAGGGAAGCTAAACACTTAACCTGTTCTCTGCCTGAAGCATCACTGATGTAAAGAAGAAAGTTGTATTAATATATATGCAATGTATATTTATCAAAGAAAAGGAACTTTTACAATTATGTAACTGCCACAAATGTGTTCCCTTTCTTGCAAAGTAATACATTGTGGTTATATTATAATATTGCTTCATTTCCTACAGTCAACTATGCAGTAATTGACATTTTAGTCTTTAAAATGATCAGATACTGGATTATGTTATGTCTCAGGTTGGGAGTCTGGTCATTCAAATGACCTGCCCATAAACATGCATGCTCTGTTTGGTTAAGTGTGCATGTATTCTCAATAGGAAGAGTGGAGTAAGCCACTGCCAGACACCTCTGGCAGCAGTTTATCACCCCTGGGAACAAAAGCATCAGGCATGTTGAAACAAAAGCTGCCCGATCCTTCACGGCCATGACATCTGCCTTTGAGGGAGAGTCGGAAGGCCCTAATAAAATTGACATATAATATTAACCTCTAAGGGATGCTAATTCATATACAGTCATAATACATTCAATGACATGAAAAATACTATTAAAAATCTAAAAGCTGTGATCCAACAGAAAGCAATGTATTTGAGTGCTTCCGTTCTCTTTCACAAAGGCTACTCTCTTCATACAAAGTAGCACAGCCAAATATATTCATAGAGGGATTGGCGGTTGTATCACTTCTCCACATAATGGTGACTGTAGATGGCATTTGCAGTACTCCCTCTGTGGTGGGTTCTCTTAAAGCCCATGTCTAATTCTATTCAAAAGACAACAAAGAGCCTTTATATCTTTGCATCTCTGCACCACAGCTCATCTGCACATACACACAGACACACAGAGCAAAGGAATCTACTCAGGATAATGCCGACAGAGAACCTTGTATTTTACAAGCAGGGTGTTTGCATTAAAAGTCGTTAAAAACCTTATATCTTACTTTTTCTACATTGTCTTATCCTTGCACTTGCTCCTTCCACAATCTAATTTTTATCCTGTAAAGACAATTTGCTGCAGATTTTAGGTTTATGCCCCCCCCCCCCCTCCCACAGTCAAACTACATTTCCTTCCTTGTTTAGTGGAATATAAGTACGACAAACTGTGGTTTTTCAAGAATTGTAGTTGGAAAAGCTTAATCTTTCTAATGGATCAGATCAGAATGTAACAGTCTCCCTTTGACGCAGGTGAAGGATTTATATTTATTTTATATATATATGGGGATGGACAAACAGGTCAACAAGGGTGATAATTTTAAAATTCTTATTAGACTAATAGGTGTCTTAGGTTGGATGTTGCCATGTGTAGTATCACTATTGATACCCCCTATTTGTTGCGCCACACAATGACCAAATAATACAATGATACAATGCACATATATCCTCAATTACCACTTCTTAAATTCAACCCAAATGATTTTATCTTACCAAATATATGATGCCATTAATCTTTAGAACAATGACTATTGTCATACCTACAGTGAATAGGGTAAAAAATGAAAATCAGATATTATAGAGTAAACGACTACCCCTTTAACTAAATTGTAAGATTATGGTCTATCTAGATAACAATATCCATTCTATATCAATAATTTCAAGTACATTTAAAAATAATTATTACTAAAGAAATACCATGGAGTGTAACTAAAGAACACGGAGCTTTTAATCACATTCAAGGACCAGTTTAAAAAAGTCTACAAGATCCTGTTAGTTTTACTTTGTGCAAGGTTTTAGTGTTTGTGTTATGATTGTATAAAGGTATTTGTCAGGAATGAGAATAGAAAATAGAGAGTAACTAATAATTTCATTGGTCAGTGTTAACAAGAAAGTTGTTAATGTCTCTCCCCTATCATACAGTCTAACAAAACTCTGAATAAAAAAACTGTGTTGTATTATTAAAGAAAATATTCCTAGACATTCAAAAGTGCTAATGGATCAATCAAGTTAAAGGTTGGGTTGAATGTGGAGATATCCTTAAATTTCCCATGAAGTCTAAAAGTTGCATCCTGAAGGGATCCCTAACTTGTACATCGAGGTCTAAGATGTGACTGAAAAACATGAAAGTCCACAGATTTCCAAACCATTACCATCATACTACATATACACTGCTCAAAAAAATAAAGGGAACACTTAAACAACACAATGTAACTCCAAGTCAATCACACTTCTGTGAAATCAAACTGTCCACTTAGGAAGCAACACTGAGTGACAATCAATTTCACATGCTGTTGTGCAAATGGGATAGACAACAGGTGGAAATTATAGGCAATTAGCAAGACACCCCCAATAAAGGAGTGGTTCTGCAGGTGGTCACCACAGACAACTTCTCAGTTCCTATGCTTTCTGGCTGATGTTTTGGTCACTTTTGAATGCTGGCGGTGCTTTCACTCTAGTGGTAGCATGATATGGAGTCTACAACGCACACAAGTGGCTCAGGTAGTGCAGCTTATCCAGGATGGCACATCAATGCGAGCTGTGGCAAGAAGGTTTGCTGTGTCTGTCAGCGTAGTGTCCAGAGCATGGAGGCGCTACCAGGAGACAGGCCAGTACATCAGGAGACGTGGAGGATGCTGTAGGAGGGCAACAACCCAGCAGCAGGACCGCTACCTCCGCCTTTGTGCAAGGAGGAACAGGAGGAGCATTGCCAGAGCCCTGCAAAATGACCTCCAGCAGGCCACAAATGTGCATGTGTCTGCTCAAACGGTCAGAAACAGACTCCATGAGGGTGATATGAGGGCCCGACGTCCACAGGTGGGGGTTGTGCTTACAGCCCAACACCGTGCAGGACGTTTGGCATTTGCCAGAGAACACCAAGATTGGCAAATTCGCCACTGGCGCCCTGTGCTCTTCACAGATGAAAGCAGGTTCACACTGAGCACATGTGACAGACGTGACAGAGTCTGGAGACGCCGTGGAGAACGTTCTGCTGCCTGAAACATCCTCCAACATGACCGGTTTGGCATTGGGTCAGTAATGGTGTGGGGTGTCATTTCTTTGGAGGGCCGCACAGCCCTCCATGTGCTCGCCAGAGGTAGCCTGACTGCCATTAGGTACCGAGATGTGATCCTCAGACCCCTTGTGAGACCATATGCTGGTGCGGTTGGCCCTGGGTTCCTCCTAATGCAAGACAATGCTAGACCTCATGTGGCTGGAGTGTGTCAGCAGTTCCTGCAAGACGAAGGCATTGATGCTATGGACTGGCCCGCCCGTTCCCTGGGACATCATGTCTCGCTCTATCCACCAACGTCAGGTTGCACCACAGACTGTCCAGGAGTTGGCAGATGCTTTAGTCCAGGTCTGGGAGGAGATCCCTCAGGAGACCATCCGCCACCTCATCAGGAGCATGCACAGGCGTTGTAGGGAGGTCATACAGGCACGTGGAGGCCACACACACTACTGAGCCTCATTTTGACTTGTTTTAAGGACATTACATCAAGGTTGGATCAGCCTGTAGTGTGTCTTTCCACTTTAATTTTGAGTGTGACTCCAAATCCAGACCTCCATGGGTTAAAAAAATTGATTTCCATTTTTTAATTTTTGTGTGATTTTGTTGTCAGCACATTCAACTATGTAAAGAACAAAGTATTTCAGAAGAATATTTAATTAATTCAGATCTAGGATGTGTTATTATTGTGTTCCCTTTATTTTTTTGAGCAGTGTAGTATCTTACCAAATGTAAATTCTATGGCAAAATTGTTGTATCTATGCTGTTTTACTAGGTTATAGCTATTCACCCAGTTTACACTGATTATAAGTGTCAGTAGACTCACGTTTCTTCACATGTCTCATAGTTCCTTTTACCTTATGGCCCTTGTATTAATTATTTTAGTACAATTCACCTTCTGCATTTCTTTCTTCCAAACCTATCTTTTCTTCTTGTTCCTTATGTCTCCCTGTTTATGGTATAACTCATCAAGAAGGGAGAGGTGCTAAGCCATCCTTTAAAACTCTGAGCTGCTTAAGTCGGTTCCGGGCATATTGTTTGCTAATAAACTCATTAGCAGCCGAGCATATTATCCTCATTAATTAGGCAAGACAATGAAGCTGGGTGCTCCATTCTATCATACCTATGGAAAGATTCACTGTGCTGTCCCTAACACAGAAGCAGCTAAATCTTCAAAAGATTAACCCCATCCCACCATATTATTCCTAATACTGAATATTGAATATATGCTATTGAAGTACAATAAATCAATAATGTATTTTCATGCTTGGGATTGCAAATATTTTACTACAATGGTGGCCCCTGCCCACCATTGTCCCGCTCTCCCCGTGCCATGTTAATCAATTGTCTTATCGGCAGGTGATAGTCAGGATCCACCAATGACCTTCTACTTAACAGTGGCAGTCCAGCCACTGACATCTCCTGTGATTCCTGCAGGTTGTTCTGCTTTGTGAAGGCCCCCAGGTCTGTCTTTAGGGCACGGAATTCAATCTGTATTTAAGGGAATATTTGATTCGCCACTAAGCTGAATTTCATCGTGCTTTGTGATATTTTCCCTGAATGGTGGTAATTTTTAAAAAAAAATCATACTTACCTTATCCGTTTGAGCGCAAAGACATGGCCACCGCCATCTTGATTTAAGATCTCACATGAAATCTTGTGCACTGTAACGTATGACGTCACCATGTCGGCCAACATGATGACGTCATTAGGGATGAGCAAATCGACTTCGGATGAAACATCCGAAGTCGATTTGCATAAAACTTTGTTTCAATACTGTACAGAGCGAGCGCTCTGTACGGTATTAGAATGTATTTGCTCCAATGAGCCAAAGTTATTACCTCGCAAAATAATTTCATAAATTGATTCCTACTGTAAAAACCATTTGACGAACTTGGGTTCGGTTCCAAGGTACCAATTGGCGCTCTGGCACTGATAGAGATGAATGGAGCAGTGGTGCACATTTCTGACCAGCCACTCTATCCATTTCAGGGGGCTCCACAGGATATAGGGTTCTAGTTCTCATGATCGGTGGGGATCCCAGCGGCAGAACGGTAGGACCCCAACTGATGTAATAGTTATCCACAGGATAGGGGATAACTTTCTCTAACCAGTATATTCCTTTAATAAAAAGAAAAAATATATAAAAATTCAGCAGAAATATGGGGCATTGTGCTTTGTATATGGCATAATTGACACGTTTACTAGAAAGCTAGATGGGGCAGGGTGCCCATATTAAGTTTTGCTATGGAGCTGTAGGAGCTCGGTGTACACCCCTGATCTCACTGCTTGTGTTTGTGTATATATTTTTTACACTCATAAAGTAAGTATACAGTATTATGTTTGTTTTTTTTTGTTTTTTTCAATACTGGAGGTCCATGTCTAATTTTTATCCTGCCATTGCCTCCTCTTGCAGGCAGTTCCATAGTCTCACTGCTCTTACAGTAAAGAATCCCTGTCTACAGTAGGACTAAAGCTTTTTTCTCTAAAGACAGAGGATGTCTCTCTTTTTCCAGACTAAACAAATGCAGGTTTGTCAACTGGATAGTTTGATAGTACTATCCACCCATTTCTTTAATTACCTTGATTGCTTTTTTTTTGTACCACTCTACATCAGCTATGTCCTTCTTATACACGTGTCCAAAATGTACAAAATTTTCCATGACTGGTTTGACTGCTGATTTGTACAGAGGGACAACTAAAGGGGTCATTTATTATCCAGAATTACACCTATATTAGGCTTATTTCTGGGGCAGATTGCAGCAGAACAGTTATTTGCGACTTTTCCCTGCTCATGCCAGATACAAAAAAGTGGGTGTGGTGTGGGCAGGGAAGGGGATGGGCTAGCAGGCCTGTTTCATTCATAATTTTCGACTCCTGTTTTAGGTGTAGAAAACGGTCTAAATGTAAACTAGCTAGGAAGCTGTCTTACATTTAGACTAGCACTGGATATGCTGAAGTTATGTAGAGGCCGGCGAATTCATAACTTTGGAAAATCCATTGCCAGATATACGGGTTATTAAGACTGGCTAAAATGCCAGTCTTAATCAATGAGCCAGTAAGTTCTTGTCAGGAGCATCTATGTCTCTTCTGATGCATCACATTATTATATCTGCCTTGGCAACAGGTATCTGACATTGGTCACTAAAGTTATGTTTACCATCCTCCAATATCACTGTCTTTTTCTGTGGCAGTTTTACTCAGCCTTTTACTATTTAATAAATATTGTACATTTTTTTCCTCGACTCAAGTGCATATCTTTACATTTATCAATATAGAAGTTCATTTGCCATTACAATATCTGCCCAAGCCGTAATACTCGGAATATTAAATTATCTTCCACTGTGTTGCTTACTTTGCAGAGCTTATTAACATTAACCCCAATTGTAAAAAAAAGTTTCAATGTAAAATAATGCAAATAAAAACAAAATGTAATGATTAGCTAATATCATAAACCCATATTTGAGTCACAATAGATCATAGAACACATATCAGATGTTGAAAGTGAGACATTTTACCATTTCATGAAAAATATTAACTCATTTAGAACTTGATGGCAGCAACACATCTTAAACTAGTTTAGACAAGATCATGTCTACTATTGTAAGCATCCCCTCTTCTTTTAATAACAGTTTGTAAATGTCTGGGATGTGAGGAGACCAATTGCTAAAGTTTTGGGAGAGGAATGTTGTCCCATTCATGTCTTAAGTAGGATTCTAGCTGCTGAACAGTCCTAGGTATTCTTTGCCAGATTTTTCATTTCATGATCAGCCAAATGTTTTCTATTGGTGAAAGGTACTGCAGACAGGCCAATTCAGCACACGGACACTTCTGTGATATGTGCTCTTTGTGAATAAGATATGGGTCTATGAGATTTGCAGATCATTGCATTCTGTTTTTATTTACATTTCTTTACATTTTATGTTTTTGAAATGAAAAATTTACAAATTTCAGTATAATATAATATTTTGATTTAGGAAAGATTTAGAAAAGTTGGAGGCTTGAGGGGAAAAATGGGGAACTGAATGAAAATTTCTTATGACCTCAGTGTGACCTCAGAAAATATATGCACTAGAGTACATGGTCAAGTGGCTGATGACCAGGGTCAAAGTGATGTCCTAAGATTTTACATGACAAAAAAGTAGATATGTTTAATAGATTGTAAAACATGTTGTTATGTTTACATGCATGTAAGTTAATGAAAGCGTTAAGTATAAAGCACATAGTTGCTTCATGAGCATGTATTTTTTTTTATCACAATTCAATAGTTTATTTTCACATTTTTAGTCTTAATGTTGCTATGGATAGTGGGTGTGGACCCACTGTGCCAACTAACTGGTTTGTTTTGGGGCTAAACCTAAGGGTATTATCATGGCGTAGTCACCCTTTAACCCTAACACTGGGATTTGGATTTCGCTTCAGGTTACCAACCAGGTACCTCCTGGAATAGTCCTGGTGTATTTGGCAGCTGATCCATGGAGGTCAGTTTGTGCATATCTGCGAAACTGGTGCGTGGTCAGGACTGTCAGCAAAGGTTCAATATGGTAAACAGGCTATGGTCGATTCAGGCAGCAGATTATCACAGTCAATGAACAGGCAGAGGTAAAGAAAGCACACCTTCACTGGAACACTAGCACACTAGGAACCTAAAGCTCAGGCACCATCCTACTGGAAAGGGTATCTAAAATATCCATGAACAGCCAGCTGAGAAAGCATTTGGACATGGCCATTTAAAAGGCCAAGAGCATGTGCGTGACCTAAAGAACAGGCAGGGAGGACTTGCCGACATTTTGCAAGCCACAGCCTGCATTCACTGTCAAGGATGCCAAAGACTGAGAGTGCCACTGCAGGTGAGTTAGGCAGGGACGTGGCAGGGTGAGTAGTGCAGTGTTCTTGCCCGCAGAGGAGAGCAAGGCTATGGTGGGCACAGACCCCTACCATAAAATGTATTATGTAAGAGACAAATATTTTCTTCTGAGACTACCTATTGTAGCCAAAAAATAACTAACTTCTTTTTCAGTAAGCATTTAAATTCTAAATTTATTTAGAGCATAAAAAATACATGCTATTCCAAAGTCACTGTGAAAGGGAAGCTCAGATTTGGGGAATTGTTTGGAGAGCTGTCCTTCTGCCTTGAATGAAAAATTATCGAACTGTGACATCAGTTTCCAGGACCTGTAAGTGTGAAATTGAATATTTGGGAACCACCTATTTTTTTTTAGATTTTGAGTTAGAATTTAAAGCCATTTGTAATATATTTTAGAGACAGGTGTCTATTTTGACAATCTATTTGAATGGTCCCGTGATGTTACACAGATCACAGTGTGTCTTGCTGTTGGGATGCTCAGTGATCAGCTGTAAGCTGCAGAGGAACATGGCAGTAAATGTTCAATTACCCTACAGCACCACACAAGGTAAAATTTAGCATTACACAATGAATTGACATCACAATTCATGGACATACTGGGACAATCAGATTCTACGTTCTGGCTAACAGATGGGGATCCTGAACAGGGTTGCCCATTCAACTAACTCACAATTCCCTAGTATGGTATTTAAAAATTAATTTTCTAAAGCAGACAAACCTGGTAAAGTTTCTTGAGTGTATGCTAAATGGCTATTAAAGGTGTTGGGTGGCCCAAATGGGCTTTCCACATGCAATGTAAGATGGAGTACACTAATCTGACAGCTTGACTTGCAAATAAGTGGAACTGTCAGGGAGCTCCTTGAAAAGTTTACAGAGAATCTGTTAAATGAATGAAGATTAATGGAGAGTGAGGGAATGCCTTGAGTGATCTTTAAAGTATGCTGAAGTAAGAAAGTGAAAAGAAGATTACTAGGAGTAATAATGAAGGCTTATAAATGGAAAGTGAAGTTTTTTTTAGAGATGTGTGAAAAATAAACTGAAAGTGAAGAGAACTTAATTGAATATGTAAAAGAAGACTTAATGCAGAAAGTGAAGTTTAGAGCGAGCTGGAATAATTCTGTTGAATATAAGGTTAATAACTGTTATGATTATGAACAAGAACTGATAAAAAGTAGTAAGTAGTAGTATATTCAACATGGTTGAATATGGGATACAAGGGTCACGGAGTGGTAAAGAAAGCTAATAGACAGTAAAAGTATGTATAGTATAAATGTGGAAGTGATAATAGATACTACATGAAGAAGCAGAATTATTATTAGAAGGGTTTTCTGAGATTTTAATACTGAAGACCTATCCTCTGGATAGGTCATCAGTAGCTAATCGGTAGGAGTCCGACATCCGGGACCCCCACTGATCAGCTGTTTGAGAAGGCACTCCTGTGATTGCTGTGGCCTTCTTGCAGCTTACCAAGTACAGCACCGTACATTGTACAGCAGTTGTGCTTGGTAAGGGCTTAGCTACATTCACTTGAATAAGTCTGAGTTGCGCCTAGCCCACGTGACTGATGAACATGTCGTCACTGGCATATGGAAAGATGCGAGAAGGCTGCAGAGCTACTGTGAGCGTCACTGCCTTCTCTAACAGCTGATTGGCAGGGGTCCCGGGTGTTGGACCAGAGGATAGGTCATTAGTATTAAAGTCTCAGAAAAACCCTTTAATAGAAAAATCAATAATTACATCATGATGGTGTCTTAGATTTGGGATTATAGAATGTAGATAGCTATTTCTGAATCATGCTTATGTGCTATTTGTTTTCTTATGTGTTGGCTGATTGACAAAGGGAAAACTTGAAATTAAGATGTCTGGAAGCAAATAAATGCAATGCTACCCTCAAAGGACATAATTTTTATTTAGAAGGGGTTATTGCTTACTCAGAATCTTCCTTTATTAGGTAATCCAGGTTTCACATCCAATTTAGCTTTTTGTCTTAAGAGCCCTGTTACAATGCTTGATGCTTTGGAGTAGGAAGAGTGCCAAAATGGCACCCCATGCCTGCCGCCCATGCCTGCCGCACCTCTCCATTCACCCTTCTGGTATTGTTCAGTGACCCAGACCCCTGCCCCTCCTCTGCCTCACCCACAGCAGAGTCCTGTTCTTTTGCTGCAAGTCACAGTCTGAACTTCTCTGCCTGGCCTGCTCTCCCCATCCGAATTCTTTCCCAGCCTATGGCTGGCTGGCCCAGGGTATTTAACCCTTTAAGGACCTTCCCTATTTTCGTTTTTGTTTTTTCATTCCCCACACACAGACCTTCCAAGAGCCATTACTTTTTACATTTTCTGTTCACATAGCCACATGTTTTGAGGGACAAGTACTGTATATTTTTTTTTATGGCACCACTTAATTTACCTTAGCTTATATTGGAAAATAGGGGGGAAAAAAATTGGGGTATGAAATTGAAAAAAAAAGTCCCACCTAGATCTATGGGTTTTATATTACAAAGGTCACTGTGTGCTAAAATGACATGACAGCCTTATTCTCCAGGTCACTACGATTACAGCGTTACCAAGTTTGTATAGTTTTCATTATGTTTTACGTCTTTGTTCAGCTCTGCTCTGTTTCTGACTTCCCTAACTCTCCCGCTCTCTGACCACAACTTTCTCTCTTTCACCGTCGGACATCCTCATTCATGCCAGCACACTCCTACTGATCACACATTCAGAAATCTACATTCCATTTTTCCTAAGAAAATTACAGACTCTACAGTCATCATTCTCCCCAATCTTTTCACTTGTCCTGATCTGGCTGAAAAACCCTCAGAAGCACACTGAATGAAGCAGCACCTCCTACACTTAAAATGCCCCAACACGGAAGAAAGCTGTGGGTGTTCTAGTGCATCAGTCTCTGCTAAGGTGTTCTTTTCCATTTGTCTGCCCTTGTACCAACCTCTGCCCAATTCCTAACTCTGACCTCTGCTGCCTGTCCTAACCTGTGCCTGATCACCATATTGACCCTTCACTGCCTGCCCTGACACCGGACCTGTTTCACGGATTTGCACATACTCTGCCTGCTCTGACCACGGGAGCCAACAGGATAATGCCTTTAGGTTTAGCTCTAAGTCAAATCCGTTGGCTGGTGCACTGGTTTTACACCCTCTGACCATTACAAATACAGTGCTCATTTTCATTGGCCTGTTACACAGGCTGATGCAAAGTAATATGGGAGATAAATGATTGCTACTACAGTTGTCCCTCATTATCTATTTTTTCCCTTTATTTGTATTTTATTTTTATAGTTATTTTTATTTTTTTACTTATGTGTGTTTATGTTTTTGATACATAATACATCGCCCGGTAGGGCACAAGAGACCTATGGGGGATATTTACAATTTGTGTCTGCATTTTTCCACTGTTACTGTGGCATGTATAAGAGCAGCACTAACAAAGCTGATCTGGATCTGCTAAAACCCAGTAGCTCTGTCAGAGTCACTGGGAATACAAACTCACGTTAAAAAAAAAAATGTTATGCAAAAAAAAAAAAGATAAGTGCAGGAACATGTTTTACACTATGGTTTGCCTAACGATGAACGTGAAAGAATTCAGGTATTGAGTTTCATTGAAAAGGGACCAAACAGAATAGGGTAAAAAGAACAAATGAAGATAATAAGTGATGAGGTGTGAAAAATTGAGAATTAGTGAAAAAGTGAACAACAAGATAAATAAAAAAAAAACAAGATAAATAAAAAGAAACAAGATAAAAAAAGCAGGTTAATACAGAGAAAATACTATTAATATAGGAAGACGATGAAGGAAATGCCTGGAGAGAGGATGGATGAGTGCATAGAAATAGCATGAGTAGGAAAAGTGACAGTTCACAGATGAAGTGAGAGAGAGGCAGGAGATGTGGTGAGAGAACGGGAGCAAAGTCTGAGCTGCCTGGGAGCAGTTTGGATTACATCCAAAGTAAAATCAGCCCTGAACAATATTATTGTCCGGCTGTCTATTCACTAAAATTGCTTTCTTTGGGCTGAATATAAATGACACAAAGCCGGAGTTACATCACCGCAGTGGGCAGCGAACTTAACCCCAGAATCCCTCTAGTAGCCTGGACTGAGGGAGGGGGCGGCTGGGGAAAAGGAGCAGGATTGTTCTAATTTCTTTGGGACTATAAACAGATGAAATGCTCTTTCTGTTCCCTCCAAGGGTATGAATAAAAATCCTTTTAAACTGCACTTTGGAAGAGGAGAGAGAACCTACAGATATATACTTCTTTACCCCCATACATCCCCCTTACACACTCCAAAAAGTTAATAAACAATATAAATCATTGTCATTATTGCAGGTGAGATATTGCAGGTGCCTCTAATGACCATGGCAGTTATTCCATATTATCAAACACCAAGGCCCTGATTTATTATGCCTTCACTTGAAATTCTGGCTTTAAAAAGTCACTAAATACGGCTTTTGCAACTTTTTGCATTTTTACACTCAAGTTTTCAAATGTCGGTGGAAAAATGGGTGTAGTTAGCTTTCTTAATGATTTTCACTCCAGAATTATCAGTGATACTTTTTTTAAAAAGTCACAATTTCACTCCAGAAGGAGGGTGTAGTAGGAAAACTGGAGTGGCTTTTCTAGACAAAAGTTTTAGGTTTAAAGATAAGACGCATACCCAACCTGCCACTCCATTCAGTTTGGGGGCCTCAAGGGGTACAGGGTCCCCATTCTCATGATTAGTAGGAGTCCCAGTGGTAGGACTCCCATAGATCCCAACCGTCTTGGATTTTGCAGGACAATCCAGGTTTTTCACCATTGTCTCACTGTCCTGGGCGGTTTCTTGCATGTCCCACTATGCTTGCCTATATATAGGCCCTTATATATAGATAGTAACAGTGCTCTGATAATTGGTGATAGCAGCCATTAGCAAGAGCTGAAGTACCAGTGATGATGTAACCATCATGTGACCCGTGCAGAATGGATTAAGTTCAGCAGTTAAGGGGCAAAGAGGTAGTAAAGGACCTGCGATGACATGACCATCATGTAAATAGTGCAGGAGGGGGCTGAGCTCAGCAGTGGAGAGGCAAAAAGGTGGTAAAGGACCTGTGTTGATGTCCTGTGACATGAGGGGATTGAGCTTTGTGTGGAGGAGAAGAAAGTGAAGAAGTATGGATTCAACGTAAGAGCCCAGGAAATGCTGGGAGTTGTAGTTGTCTCCTCTTATGCTTCCTCCCTGTAAAGTCCTCAGATATCATATAATAACAGCCTGGATGTAATGGAAGTTGTAGTTACCTTCTCTTGTACCTCTTAGTGTAATGTCCTTTGATATCACATATTAGTCAGGACATGTCAGAAGTTGTAGTTCTCTCCTCTTGTGCCCCCTGCTGTAATGTTTTCTGATATCACATAATAGCCTAGACATGCCGGGAGTTGCAGTTCTCTCCTCTTATATCTCCTCCAGCAATGTCCTCTGATATCACATAATAACAGTCTGGACATGCTAGGAGTTAAATTTATAACCTCTTATTCCTCCTCCCTGTAATGTCCTCTGATATCATATAATATCAGCTTGGACATGCTCGGAGTTGTCATTCTCTCCTCTTATACAGTACATTCTTCCCTGTAATGTCCTCTGATATCACATAACATACCATCCTGGACACGTTTGGATTTGTAGTCCTCTCCCTACCAATCTAATTGTTATCCCCTATCTTGTGAATTGGGTGAAATCTGCCACAGCCAGAATACCCTTTTAATGTCCATTGCAATGTGCAGTTTAACTAGGCTGAACTTGGAGAAGAGCTGCACATGTATAGTAATCCCCAAAGTGACAAACTTCAAGACATCGGATATATGCCTTCATAACATGTCACTCGGAATAAAAGAAGGCAATCTTTTCACACTTTGGTGTCTTGGAGTTTCTCCGTTATTCCTTGTTTAATGAACTCTGTTTCATCATAACAAATTTCCAAAACTTAAATATCTAGCTTTTAGTCCTTATGCAAATTAATGCCTGTATAATGGCTCTGTGAAAGTTATATGGGCCCATACTGTACCTCTGCATACCTCTTTTCACTCACATCCATACGGAACATATGTACCACAGAACTGTAGTGACTTGGTGGATACATATATAATACCTCTATGAGAATTCAAGAAAAAGTGGTTCAAATGCTATTTCAAACTTTAAGGGCATACACTATAGTATTTAGTTTTCCAGCAAGTATATTGCAAGCTTCGCATGAAACAGTACTATTATAATTATTACTAATATCAGCCTGGGGGACACTTTGTAGATCTATCATTCCTACTTCTACAACTTTAATTGAACTGAGTATTGCTGATGAGTTTTCAATTGTCTATGTCCATGTACAAGCTTTAAAAATATCTTTACTCATCTTTATACAAGAGAATGTGTATTAATAAAAAAAAATGAACTCACCATTTATATTTTTTGGCAGAATTCATGCAATATCATATGCTTCTCTCTAGGCTTGATATAGTCCCCAGACAGAGCATTTCAATACATTTGAGCAGTCAATGGTTAAAATCGCCAACCCCCTCACATGTAAGATATATGGAAATTGTAATTGAGTGTCAACTTGCAATGAAATTCAATCCCCTTTACACCCCAAATGTAATTTGGAAGCTCTGTGCGATATTTACTGCAATGCTAACCACATTTTAGAGCATAATTACATTTCTGGGGAACTCACGGCCAAAACAGTAGAATTGTGCTGGCTCTAAAGCCCCCTGCAGTGGGACAGAATGAAAGGAGGGAGAGTGAGTCAGAGCGACAGGAGTGAGTGTGGCAGAAAATGAAATAGAGATATGAAGCTTTTATTGGTAGCTAAATAGTACATCATATGAAAGTGCCCACAAACACAGGTTCACACAGTGTCATTTGGTGCACACCATTTTTTTTATAACATTGACAGGTGTGGAATGTGGATTCAAATCAGTGGAAAATTTGGAAGGAAATAATCATGTTTCTCTTTTTTGTATGTAGTCCTTAACAAAAAATGCAAATAAATACATCATATGAACAGGGCAAGCGAATATGGGGAGCTAAAATCAAATGCAAAATGATCAAATGATGCAAAACATGAAAGACGAGGTTCAAACAGAACAGTTTCTGCAGATGCTATGCACTTAGATATATTCATGTTTCACCACATGAATATTATTAGCGAAATTCACTGTGAACACATCAAGTACCTATATGTTGAAGAAAAGTATTTTTATGATCTATATCAGTGATGCCCAACCATTTTTCATCTGAGGGCCGCACTACATGTTATAAATTTCGCGGACCAGAACCAGGTAGCTTTGCCAGAAAAAGCAAACACTGTGAAGGGGCACATGTGAGCATTACTACTGTGAAGGGGCAAATATCTGGGCAGTTTTTCTGTGAAGAGGCACATCTGGACATTTTTACTGTAAAGGGGGGGGCATCTGGGCATTTTGTACCATGAAGGGGGCACATGTGAGCATTAATACTGTGAAGGGGGCACATCTGGGCATTACCCCCTGTAAAGGGGGCACATTTGGGCATTACCACTGTGAAGGGGGCACATTTGGGTATTACTACTGTGAAGGGGGCACATCTGTGCATTACCCCTGTGAAGGAGGCACATCTGGGCATTACCCCTGTGAAGGGGACACATCTGGGCATTACCATTGTGAATGGGGCACATCTGGGCATTACCATTGTGAAGGGGGCACATTTTGGCATTACCACTGTGAAGGGGGCACATCTGGGCATTACAATTGTGAAGGGGGCAGATCTGGGTATTACCATTGTGAAGGGGCACATCTGGGCATTACTACTATGAAGGGGGCACATGTGAGCTTTATTACTGTAAAGGGGCCACTCTCTCTACTTCAGCCACAGCGCAGACCACCTCTACCAGTGTCACAATTCCAACCAAGACCAATAAACACCACTCATGTCCTGGCCTTCCCAAACAACGAGGGGTTCACTTCTTACCCCTCAAAGGCATGTACTGCTGGACCCCCTGCCACATGGACACAGGATATATACCAACTCTCCTCACTAAGGTACCAGCCTGTTGTGCATTTCCATACGTATACAATATTATCTAATGACATTATAATCTAAATTAATGCTCATCTCATTGCCTTTAAGAATAAGATCAGCCTGAACCAAAGTTCTATTATGTGGCTGAAAAAAAAACAAGATGAGTTCATGGCAAGTTCAGTTTATATAAAAAAAACAATTGTGAACATAAACAGACATTGTATTTAAAAGTTATTGCTAAAGATATGGGACCATCTGTAAGGAGTAAGTCAACTCCCTAAGACATGTCTGTCTGGAGGGAACAAGGTTACTTGATAAGGACTCATATCCTTGAGACACACCTGCCGTATGAGGTTCAATTTATATATTCATAATTATATTATATATATATCTCTGCATGGTATATTTGGTTTACAACATATGTTAATCAATAATTCATATAATGTGTTATCCATGTGTAACAATGTATCGATTTATATATATGTCATACCATGTATTTACCATTTAGAAGGTATTGTAGAAGGTACAGAAACAAGTGAGTTTATGTTAATTGGATTTCAAAACAATAGTTATTCATGGATGTAGATAAGTGAAATGTACAAGTTCCGATGCCAAGCATCAAAGCCGCTATATAAAATTTTCATCAAGTCAACCTATATTTCAAAAAGATAGGAGAAGACAGTCAACTCCAACAAGTCCAGGATATAGGTAATTAAAAGTGTCAGGAAAAGACCTTCCTCAATGATTTATATAAAAAGGTCAACGAAGTCATGAGAACATATTATTAGATATTTAATTTTAATGCTTAAAAGTTGTGATGTTCATCTACAGTACCGCAGTGCCATCTGGAGGCAGATGGACAATGCTATATTATTTCATTATTTGTTCTATACCATATTAGGAGTTTGATATGACATCATGATGTTATTAGCATGCGAGTACACCCACCTTACCTGATTGGGAATCCCTAATCTAAAGGGGATGATTCTTAGATAAGGGGGGGAATAATTACTCGTGTGCAGAGTAGCATAAGGAGAGCTAGAGAAAAAGATCCATATATCCATTGATCCATTCATTCAATCAAAAAGAAAAACTTTACCAGAAGAAACTTGGATTATTCTTTTTGGATTACTAGGAAAGTTCTTCAGAACTGGTCACATCTGAACTCTGTCTACCTTTGACCCGGTAACGTATATTTTGTTTACTACTCGTGATATTAATAAGATATTTCTCTCAGTATATAGCCAAGAGTTCCCATATTGTGGGAATATATAGTGTTAGGTGCTTCCATAATGCTGATTATTCTCTTAGCAAAGATGCATATTGTTAATGGAAGATCTGACATTATTTGAAAAGAGGACTAAACCCTTGGAAAGTTATTTTCCTTAGTCTGATTGCCGAGCTGAATATTTTATCATATTAATATCATATATTTTTGATTGGTCATAGGAAAACAGAGTCAAGGGATAACAGTTATTTTCCTGTAAATCCGTGTTTTATTGTTATAGCCTGTTTGATAACAGAAGATCCTAAGTTTCTCTTGGTATATGGAGTCAGTTTGTTAAAAGTATGACACTGGTTGTCATAAATCAATAAATCATACTGTCCTGATCAGATAGGGGTGTGTTAACACCACCGTGTGGTACATTTTGGATGTTACATTGTAACTTCATCATTTGTTTTGCAGTTGTATTGTTTTTATATTCTTTGTTTTTATAATAAATGATTAAATATTTTTGCATATACAATTGTACCTTTGTTTCACTGCTTGCACAAATTAAGATATTTGATAAAAAGAACTTAGAGGCATTTTTTATGTCCGCCTGAAGGATAATATAATTTTATATTTTTTTTTTATCCTCTCTTTTATATGAAGATTCTTTTTCATATAGAAGATATATGACAAGCCACACTCACATGGGGCAGCCCTCCTGAAACCACAATGCTCACACACAGACCACTGTCGCCTGTGCCCACCATTAAGCAATAAGGTGGTCAGCCCTTCCTTCCTCCACACGTAGCAGCGCACACAGGCAGACACAGCACTGCCATTACAAACAACTACTGGGCCACAGGAACTTATTCCACTTAAATTTTTTCTTGATATTTAGAATGGAGATTTAGCACTGCGCCACAGCAGCCGCCCAGGCGTGTCCCTTCTTCTCCTTCTTCTTCCACTGTGCGCAAGCTCCGCCTCCACTAATTTGCGTGTGCCACATTACACGGCTTCGCGAACCGGATGTGGCCCGCGGGCCGTAGGTTGGGCATCACTGATCTATATTAGACTAACTATGCCAATCCCAAAATGACAGCAACATCATCAGGGTATGGCCACACAGTCAGGTTTCTGTATGCAGTTTTGGAAGCCAAACTAAAAAAAGTTTGTCTTTTATACTTTCTCTCCTTTTATGATCCACTCCTAATTTTGGCTTCTAAAACTACATGCAGAAACCTGAACGTGTAGCCGTACCCATAGTCATTACATTTGTATGCAGTTGGAGTTAGGCAACCTCCATCCGGTAAGTACAAGAAATTCCAATTGCTATAGATATGGCTCCTATGCCTTGGTGGGGGGTCCATCTTAAATAATTGCAGTCTATGGGAGAATCAATCTAATGATAGCATGTTAAAGGGGCTGTCCGGTTTCAGCTCTTCTTCACCCAGGCAGCCCCTCTGAGATAAGCATCATGATCCGATGCTCTCCCTTACCCTGTGCTGAATTGAACAGGGCAAGGGTTTTTTCATTAGATTCTGTGATGTATCGGGTCTCTGCTAGGCAGAGGCTTCCACCTAGTAGTGAGCCGGTGATGTCACGGCACTAATGGGCAGTCTTTAGCGCTGCCCTAGCCTGTAAAACGGGTAGGGCAGCACTAAACACTGCACATGAGTGCTGGTGATGGCCTAGCAGTGTAAAAAATGTAAACAAAAAAGCGCAGAGCAAGGGAGAGCACCGGAGCATGAAATGCTTCAATGCTCATCTTAGATGGGCTGTCTGGGTGAAGAAGGGGATATGTCCAGGTTCAACTCATTTAACATTAGATACATTGTAGTGGGAAGTGGGAAACATAAATTCCAAATGGGATGGAATTGAAAAAAATGCAATTCTGCCACAGTTTTACGAGTTTTGTCTCTGTGGAATTCCCTATGCAGTAAAATTGACCTGCACCCTTCATTCTCTGGGCCAGTATGATTACAATAATACCACATTTATAAAGTTTTTCTTATGTTTTATTACTGGGGGAAAAAAAACATTTTTTTCTTTTAAATGCCATATTGTGACCCCTATAACTTTTTTATAGTTATGTTTACAGAGCTGTGTGACAGATGGAACAATCTTTAGTTTTGATTGATACCGTTTTGGAATGTGTACAACTGTTTTAGCATATTTTATTCAATTTTTTGGGGTAAGTGAAGTAATGAAAAAATTGTGAAAAGTCCATTTAGATTTTTTTCCCAAGCTCTGCCTCTACTGCCACCAGATGTAAGGCAGCTATCCTATAAGTCAATGTTCAAGCCTTTAAATATGATTCAGATATTAAGCCTACACCTCATCTGCAGAAAGTGGTTTTGGTGTGATTGCCCCTCATCAGTGCAGTGCAGAGAGTCCTGGCTAAAGTCAGGATTTGGGGACTACTATCTCTCCTTAGGGAGATAGCACGTTGGGGAGAGAGTGTGAGGAGACCTATAGGCCATAAATGCTCCTCTTGAGTTCTGGGAAGAAAGGGATTCAAATGAGCTCTAAAAAAGCTCTGCCTCTAATGCTACCAGATGTAAGGTATAAGTCAATGTTCAACCTTATAGCATGTATGACCTATAAGTCTCCTCACGGGGATTAAGGCGCTCTCTCCCCAAGAAGAAAGAGTACCCCCCAGATTTTTTTCCATGAATCCATTTGCCATATGGGATAAATATTTAAAAATTTTAATAGTTCTGGCATTTTGGGATGTGGCAATGCCCATGATCTTTATGTTTTTTATTATTTATTTTTATTTTCGGCAGGTGATCCAATTCTTATTATTTTTTACAATTTTTTAAATATTTTTTCAAACTTTTTTCAGAATTTTTCAAACTTTTTTTAGCCCCAATTTGAGGCTAGAATATGATCTTCTGATTGCTTTTAGCTTACACTACAGTTCAAAAGAACTACAGTCAAAGCTCCATTTGCAGTTATCCTATGGAGGCCTGCCACCTGCCAGCCTCTATATGAACTACATCTTTGATACGCTTGGATTCTTCAAAGAGGCCCATTGTATCAGAGCAAAGGAACTGATCTCCTGATCAGTGATGGCCAGATCGTATTGTTCGCCCGCGAACATATGCGGGCTGCCATCTTTTTTCACAAGTCCGGCGAGCCGGTCTGAAAACAAGTGCGGTCAGCGGGAGCAGGCAGTTCCGAGAACAGCCACCGGGGCCTTCATCGGGCTGTTCTCGGAACTGCCTGCTCCCGGTGACCGCATTTGTTTTCAGACCGGCTCACGGCACAGGCACAGGTAAGGGCTTACCTGTGCCTCGCCGGACTTGTGAAAAAAGATGGCAGACCGCATATGTTCGCGGCCGAACAATGCGAACTGGCCATCACTGCTCCTGATTGCATGTTATTATTATTATTTATTATTAAAGCACCATTCATTCCATAGAGCTGTACATATGAAAAGGGATATACATACATAATACAGACAATTGCACTAAGCATAAACCAGACGAGTTACAAACTGCTACAGAAGGAGAGAGAGCCCTGCCCGTGAGGGCTTACAATGTACATGGTATGGGAGAAGGACAGAGTAGGTGAGGGTGAAGCTGGTCATGGCGGTATAGAGGCAGCAGGGTAACTGGTTGTAGGCTTGTCTGAAGAGGTGGGTTTTCAGGTTTCTTTTGAAGGATTCCACTGTAGGTGAGAGTCTGATATGTTGGGGTACCGAGTTCCAGAGTGTGGGGGATGCACGGGAGAAATCTTGGAGGCGATTGTGGGAAGAGGTGATAAGAGAAGAGGAGAGAAGGAGGCCTTGTAAGGATCGGTGATTGCGTATGGGGATGTATCAGGAAAGTAGCTTAGAGATGTAGGGATGGGACAGGTTGTATGTATTTATTAGTATTTTGAACTGAATTCGCTGGGCAATGGGGAGCCATTGAAGGGATTGGCAGAGGGGAGAGGCAGAGGAGTAACAGGGTGAGAGGTGGATTAGTCAGGCAGAAGAGTCGAGGATAGATTGGAGGGGTGCGAGAGTGCTAGATGGAAGGCCACAGAGGAGAATGTTGCAGTAGTCTAGGCGGAAGATGATGAGGGCATGTACAAGCATTTTTACAGATTCAAAGTTAAGGAAAGCGAGGATGCGGGAGATGTTTTTAAGTTGGAGGTGGCAGGTGGTTGAAAGGGCTTGGATGTGCGGTCGGAAGGAGAGGGCAGAATCCAAGGTCACTCCAAGGCAGCGGACTTGGTTGACCGGGGAGAGTGCGCAGCCATTGATCGTGATAGATAGGTTTGTTAGGGGGGTTGAGCAAGATGGGGGAAAGATGATGAATTCTGTTTTATTCATGTTAAGTTTAAGCGAGAGCAGAAGAAGGATGATATAGAAGATAGTGTCACGGCTGTATGTGGGCAACAATAGTAATACACAGTACAGAGCTACTGACTGGACCCAGAACTAGGGAGGATAACGGGTGACCCCTGTCCGACCCTCAACGCTCTCCCTATTCTGCTAAAGCACATGCCCGGATCCAAATGGCGGAAAGAGGCATGCCCACGTGCCTAAGACTAATGACCACTGTGACCCCTACAATAGTGGAAGGGGCACGGCCACCAGTGCCCTACTCAGTATATGGAGGGAACCGTGGCCACCTCAGATCCAGTCAGAAAATAAACAGGAACACAACAATGTCTGCACACTTAGCTGACGGGGTTGCAGCCGCAGAGAAGACGGATCCAAGGACAGGCTGGCAATATCCGGAGTGCTAGCTGCAGCAGAACACAGGTCCAGTGGACTGATAGCCACAAGTGAACAAACCAAAGCTAGAGCCACAACTGAAGTGAGAACTATAATCCACATCCTATCATAGGAGGAGGGGTGATATAAAGAGAGGAAAATCAAACACATGAAGGACAGCTGTGGTGAAAGAAACCAAAAGTAAACAGAGTAGTGAGAACTCCTCCCAGCTCTAGTAGTGACATCATCACAGGGGTGGAGAAACAGAGCTGTGAGAACGTCCCAAAGCTCTGGTAGTGACAGTACCCCCCCCCTCTACGGGTGGACTCCGGACACCCAGGACCCACCTTCTCAGGATGAGCCCTATGAAATGCCCTGATGAGGCGAGTGGCTTTAATGTCCGACACCGGAACCCACATCCTCTCCTCAGGACCATAACCCTTCCAATGAACGAGGTACTGAAGAGAACCGCGGACCATGCGAGAGTCCACAATTCTGGAAACCTCAAACTCCAGATTGCCATCAACCAAAATCGGAGGAGGAGGCAAAGAGGAGGGTACCGTGGGTTGGACATATGGTTTTAAGAGAGATCTGTGAAATACATTATGTATCTTCCAAACCCGTGGAAGATCAAGACGGAAGGCAACACGATTGATGACTGACAAGATTTTATAAGGCCCAATAAACTTGGGACCCAATTTCCAGGAGGGAACCTTCAACTTAATGTTTCTAGTAGACAACCACACCAGATCACCCACATTCAGGTCCGGACCAGGCACACGTCTCTTATCAGCCACACGCTTATACCTCTCACTCATCTTTTTAAGATTACCCTGAATCTTTTGCCAAATGGTAGACAAAGACGAGGAAAATCTCTCCTCCTCCGGTAAACCAGAAAGAGCCCCTCCCGAGAATGTCCCAAACTGTGGATGGAACCCATATGCACCAAAGAATGGTGACTTATCAGAAGATTCCTGACGACGGTTGTTCAGAGCAAACTCGGCAAGAGGGAGAAATGAACACCAATCCTCCTGGTTCTCTGAAACAAAACAGCGCAAATATGTCTCCAGATTCTGATTGAGGCGCTCAGTCTGACCATTCGACTGCGGATGAAAAGCAGAAGAGAAGGACAGCCGAACCCCCAGGCGAGAACAGAAAGCCTTCCAGAACCTGGACACAAACTGCGTGCCTCTATCGGAAACAATATCAGAGGGAATGCCGTGCAATTTAACAATATGGTCGACAAAAGCTTGCGCCAACGTTTTAGCATTAGGTAAACCAGGGAAAGGTACGAAATGAGCCATCTTGCTAAAACGGTCCACCACCACCAGGATCACCGACTTCCCCGAGGAACGAGGAAGATCCGTGATAAAGTCCATGGACAGGTGTGTCCAAGGACGGGAAGGAATGGGTAACGGGAGAAGGGAACCTGAAGGCCGTGAACGAGGGACCTTAGCGCGAGCGCACGTCTCACAAGCAGCCACAAAACCCTCCACCGACTTACGAAGAGCCGGCCACCAAAATCTCCGAGCAATGAGATCCACCGTGGCTCTACTCCCAGGGTGACCAGCAAGAACCGTATCATGATGCTCCTTAAAGAGTTTGTGACGTAGCTCAGGAGGCACGAACAACTTCCCAGAAGGACAACGGGCAGGTGTCTCAGTCTGGGCAGCCTGGACCTCGGCCTCCAAATCAGAATATAGAGCAGAAACAACTACCCCCTCCGCCAAAATGGGACCCGGGTCCTCAGAGTTTCCACCTCCCGGAAAACAGCGAGAGAGAGCATCAGCCTTCACATTTTTTATCCCAGGTCGGAATGTAACAACAAAATTAAATCTGGAGAAGAACAGAGACCATCTGGCCTGTCTCGGATTCATACGCCTGGCCGACTCCAAGTATGCCAGATTCTTATGGTCGGTAAAAACGGTGATAGGGTGCCTGGCCCCCTCCAACCAATGGCGCCATTCCTCGAAAGCCAACTTGATGGCCAACAACTCCCTATCGCCCACATCATAGTTTCTCTCTGCCGGGGAGAGTTTTTTAGAGAAAAAGGCACAGGGTCGCCACTTGGCAGGGGAAGGGCCCTGGGACAAAACCGCACCCACACCCACCTCGGAAGCATCCACCTCAACAATAAAAGGTAAGGAAACATCGGGATGCACCAAGACGGGAGCAGACGCAAAATTCTCTTTAATCTTAGAAAAGGCTGCAAGCGCCTCCTCCGACCAAGAGGAAAAATCCGCCCCCTTTTTTGTCATGTCAGTGAGGGGTTTGACAACAGAGGAATAATTCAAAATGAACTTTCTGTAATAGTTCGCAAAACCCAGAAAGCGCATCAATGCCTTCTGATTCTCAGGAAGCTCCCACTCAAGTACAGCACGGACCTTCTCGGGATCCATGCGAAAACCAGAAGCAGAGAGGAGAAAACCCAGAAATTGAATCTCCGATACCATAAAAAGACATTTCTCCAGCTTGGCGTACAATTTATTTTCCCGCAGAATCTGCAGAACCTGAAAAAGATGATCCTGATGGGTCTGAACATCAGGGGAAAAAATCAAAATATCATCAAGATACACCAATACAAATTTCCCCATTAAATGATAGAAAATACTATTAACAAAATGCTGAAAGACGGCCGGAGCATTCATCAGGCCGAAAGGCATAACGAGATTCTCGAAATGCCCGTCAGGGGTATTAAAGGCCGTTTTCCATTCATCCCCCTCTCTGACCCTGACCAGGTTGTACGCGCCTCTCAAATCCAATTTGGAAAACACCTTGGCCCCAACAATTTGATTGAAGAGGTCCGGGATCAGAGGAAGGGGATAGGGATCGCGAATCGTGATACGGTTCAGCTCCCTAAAATCTAGGCAAGGTCTCAGAGAGCCATCTTTCTTTTTAACAAAAAAAAAACCCGCGGCAACTGGTGACTTTGAGGGACGAATATGCCCCTTTTCGAGACTCTCGGAGATGTAAGTTCGCATAGCGATTCTTTCCGGTTGTGAGAGATTGTAGAGGCGTGCTTTTGGCAGCTTGGCGCCGGGAATGAGGTTAATGGGACAGTCAAACTCCCGGTGAGGAGGTAGCTCCTGAACACCGCTCTCGGAAAACACGTCCGAGAAATCAGAGAGAAATGATGGCACCGTTTTAGTAGACACCTCTGCAAAAGTCGCTGTGAGACAATTCTCTCTACAAAAGTCACTCCACTCATTTATTTGCCTTCCTTGCCAATCAATAGTGGGGTTATGTCTAGTGAGCCAGGGTAACCCCAAAACTAGAGGAGACGGCAATCCGTTAAGGACAAAACAAGATATATCCTCCACATGAGTGTCACCTACAGCTAGCCGGATATTGTGAACAATGCCTTTCAGAGATCTCTGTGAGAGTGGAGCAGAGTCAATAGCAAAAACAGGTATATCTTTATCTAATGTGCAAACCTGAAAACCATGCATGGCTACAAATTGAGTGTCAATAAGATTGACGGCCGCTCCACTATCGACAAAAATCTCACAAGAAATGACTTTGCTCTCTAGCGCCACCCTGGCAGACAGGAGAAAACGGGAACTGCAGGTCAGAGGAAAAGCATCAAATCCTACATCAACTTTGCCCAAAGTAGCAGATGAAGCAGAACTTGATGATTTACCTTTTGAGATTTTTCTCTTATAATCGCTCTTAGTACGGTTCAAGAATCTCCTAGATGGACAAACATTTGCCAAATGACCTATGCCCCCACAACAAAAACAGACCATACTCTGAGGACTAAATCCTCTTTTATCAGGGGCAAGTCGAGCTAGCTGCATGGGCTCCTCCTCAGAGGGGAGCGAGACAGGATGAGGCCCCTGCACACTGAATGAGTCCGCACCACTTCCCCTAGACTGACAATGGCTGGACAGAGAGGTCTCGTTTCTTTCTCTTAGACGCCTGTCAAGGCGTACCGCCAATGACATGGCAGACTCTAAGGACGTTGGTCTCTCATGGAAAGCAAACGCATCTTTTAATCTCTCCGAGAGACCATGACAGAACTGACTCCGGAGTGCAGCATCATTCCAACCCGAATCAGCTGCCCATCTCCGAAATTCAGAACAATAAAGCTCCGCAGACCGTTTGTTCTGGCATAAAACACGTAGGTTAGATTCGGCCAGAGCAACACGATCCGGGTCATCATAAATCTGCCCCAGGGCCACAAAAAATCCCTCCACGGATCGAAGGGAGGGATCCCCTGATGGCAGCGAAAAAACCCAAGTCTGAGCATTACCCCTGAGCAGGGAGATGACAATCCTCACCCTCTGCTCTTGATTACCAGAAGAGTGAGGACACAAGCAAAAATGGAGTTTGCATGCCTCTCTGAAACGAACAAAATTCTCACTGCCCCCGGAGAACGTCTCCGGAAGTGAGACCTTTGGCTCGCAACAGACTCCATGAGCCGGAGCAGGGCCCAATGCTTGAAGCTGAGTCATAGATTGACGGAGATCCGCTACTTCCAAAGAAAGACCCTGCATGCGGTCAACCAGGCCAGAAAGCGGATCCATGTCAAAAAAGGACGGTTTTGGTGGATTATAATGTCACGGCTGTATGTGGGCAACAATAGTAATACACAGTACAGAGCTACTGACTGGACCCAGAACTAGGGAGGATAACGGGTGACCCCTGTCCGACCCTCAACGCTCTCCCTATTCTGCTAAAGCACATGCCCGGATCCAAATGGCGGAAAGAGGCATGCCCACGTGCCTAAGACTAATGACCACTGTGACCCCTACAATAGTGGAAGGGGCACGGCCACCAGTGCCCTACTCAGTATATGGAGGGAACCGTGGCCACCTCAGATCCAGTCAGAAAATAAACAGGAACACAACAATGTCTGCACACTTAGCTGACGGGGTTGCAGCCGCAGAGAAGACGGATCCAAGGACAGGCTGGCAATATCCGGAGTGCTAGCTGCAGCAGAACACAGGTCCAGTGGACTGATAGCCACAAGTGAACAAACCAAAGCTAGAGCCACAACTGAAGTGAGAACTATAATCCACATCCTATCATAGGAGGAGGGGTGATATAAAGAGAGGAAAATCAAACACATGAAGGACAGCTGTGGTGAAAGAAACCAAAAGTAAACAGAGTAGTGAGAACTCCTCCCAGCTCTAGTAGTGACATCATCACAGGGGTGGAGAAACAGAGCTGTGAGAACGTCCCAAAGCTCTGGTAGTGACAGATAGACATTGTGGGATTCTGGATAATAAGGTGGTGATGTCTGGACCAGAGAGGTAGATTTGTGTGTCGTCAGCATAAAAGTGATACTGAAAGCCATGGGACTCTATGAGATGTCCCAGGCCAAAAGTGTAAATAGAGAAGCGCAGGGGTCCTAGGACAGAGCCTTGCGGGACACCAACAGAGAGGGAGTAAGACAAAGGCAGAGGACAGGTCAAGGAGAAGGAGGACAGAGTAATGTTTTTTGGTTTTGGCTGTTAGTAGGTCATTGGTGACTTTGGTAAGGGTAGTCTCTCTCAAGTGGTGGGGTCGGAAGCCAGATTGTAGCCGGTCAAAGAGGGAGTAGGAGGAGAGATAAGAGGACACTTTAGAATGGACATGTTGTTCAAGTAGCTTTGAGGCATACGGAAGAAGTGATATGGGGCGATAACTTGACAAAGAAGATGGGTCAAGTGAGGGCTTTTTGAGGATGGGTGTAATAGTAGCATGTTTAAAAGCAGAGGGGAAGACACCAGAGGTTAGTGATAGGTTGAAAAGATGAGTTAGGGCTGGGATAAACACTGTGGTGAGGTTAGGGATGAGGTGTGATGGGTTTGGGTCAAGTGCACAGGTGGTGAGATGTGATCTGGAGAGTAAAGTGGAGAATTTTTCTTCTGTAAAGGTGGAGAAGTTGCTTTTGGGAGAAGAGGACCAAGTAGTTGTGTAGAGGGTCTGTGGGGACTGTGTACTGAAGCTTTCTCTGATGTTGACTATCCTCTTTTGTTTAAATAATGCGGCAAAGTCTTCAGCTGAGATGAGAGGAGAGGCTGGGGGACGGAGAAGGGAGTTAAAAGTGTTAAAAAGTTGTTTAGGGCTGTGGGCCAGGGAAGATATGAGAGATGAGAAGTAGGCCTGTTTTGCATCAGCGAATGAGGCTTTGAATATGAGGAGGGATTGCTTGCATGCGGTGAATTGATCTTTAGAATGAGATTTCTTCCATCGCCGCTCAGCAGCCCTGAAAGCTTGTCTGAGTTTTTTGGTCAGGTTGGTGTGCCAGGGTTTTCTGTTGATTTTTTGGGTTTTGTTGTGTGTGAGGGGGGCAACAGTGTCCAGAGCTATACTTGCTGTGGTGTTATATAGGGTGGTGGCAGCATCTGGGTCTTGGAGGGAACAGATGGTAGAGAGTGGCAGAGGAGAGTCAGAAAGCAAGCGAAAGTCAAGATATTTAAGGTTCCTGCGGGGGTGTGCTAGTGTGTGGACCGGGGGAGCAGCAGAGGAGACCAATGAAGAGAAGGTGAGTAGGTTGTGGTCGGATAGGGGAGAGGCGAATTAGAAAGGTTAGATAGGGAGCAGAGGCGGGTAAAGATAAGATACATAATGTGACCATCTCTGTGGGTGGGAGCTGAAGACCACTGTGAGAGGCCGAAGGAGGAAGAGAGTGATAAGAGTTAGGAGGCGGCTGAGTGGTAGGTGTCAATAGGGATGTTGAAGTCACCCATGATAGTGGGGATATCGGCAGAAAAAGTGTAGTAGCCAGGTGTTAAAGTGGTCAAGAAAGATGGTGGCTGGGGCTGGGGGGCGGTAAATGACAGCTACTTGAAGGTTGGAGGGAGAGTAGATGCGAACAGAGTGTACTTCAAATGAAGTGAGCGTAATGGAGGGTGGCAGTGAAGTTGGGCTGTAGGAGCAGGTGTCTGATAGGAGAAGGCCAACTCCTCCACCATGTTTGCATCCGGGGCGGGGGGTGTGAGTGAAATGAAATCCACTATATGAGAGTGCAGCAGGGGAGGAGGTGTCAGAGGGTGTCAGACATGTTTCTGTTAGACACAGAAAGGAAAGATTTTGAAAGATGAAAAGATCATGATTGTAGGACAGTTTGTTACAGACAGAGCGTGCATTCCATAATGCTCCTGCAAGAGGAACCAAAGGAGCAGGGGTCAGAGAAATGGTTATTAGGTTTAAGGGGTTGCAGAAAATTTTTAGAAGAAGATTTGTACTGGGACATGAAGGTGATAGTGGGGATTTGCTGAGGGGGGCCTGAATTTGGAGAGATATCACCAGCAGTAATGTTGAAACCATTCTTGATGCAGAAGCATGTTCTTCCTGTTTTTTTTTTGCCATTTAGATGCCAACCGTGACCACGGCATCTAAAGGGTTAAATGTCTGCAATCAGCGTTATTGTCAGTCGCAGATATTTACCCCAGTCCTCTGCAGTTTGAAACAGCAGAGACCCAGCGGCTATGGCTACGGATGGGGATAGCTTTAAAAATTGGCACAACTCTGTTAACTCTTGGTACTCATGGAGGACTTGGTGTAGTCTCCATATTAAAAAATGAAAAAATCTACAGCACTTTCAAAACTGAGTCCACCATCAGTGTTGCATAACAGTTTATACACTGCTCTAAAGGGAACACTTAAACAACACAATGTAACTCCAAGTCAATCACACTTCTGTGAAATCAAACTGTCTACTTAGGAAGCAACACTGAGTGACAATCAATTTCACATGCTGTTGTGCAAATGGGATAGACAACAGGTGAAAATTATAGGCAATTAGCAAGACACCCCCAATAAAGGAGTGATTCTGCAGGTGGTGACCACAGACCACTTCTCAGTTCCTATGCTTCCTGGCTGATGTTTTGGTCACTTTTGAATGCTGGCGGTGCTTTCACTCTAGTGGTAGCATGAGACAGAGTCTACAACGCACACAAGTGGCTCAGGTAGTGCAGCTTATCATTGATGGCACATCAATGCGAGCTGTGGCAAGAAGGTTTGCTGTGTCTGTCAGTGTAGTGTCCAGAGCATGGAGGCGCTACCAGGAGACAGGCCAGTACATCAGGAGACGTGGAGGAGGCCGTAGGAGGGCAACAACCCAGCAGCAGGACCGCTACCTCCGCCTTTGTGCAAGGAGGAACAGGAGGAGCACTGCCAGAGCCCTGCAAAATGACCGCCAGCAGGCCACAAATGTGCATGTGTCTGCTCAAACGGTCAGAAACAGACTCCATGAGGGTGATATGAGGGCCCGACGTCCACAGGTGGGAGCACGTGTGACAGACGTGACAGAGTCTGGAGACGCCGTGGAGAATGTTCTGCTGCCTGCAACATCCTCCAGCATGACCGGTTTGGCATTGGGTCAGTAATGGTGTGGGGTGGCATTTATTTGGAGGGCCGCACAGCCCTCCATGTGCTAGCCAGAGGTAGCCTGACTGCCATTAGGTACCGAGATGAGATCCTCAGACCCCTTGTGAGACCATATGCTGGTACGGTTGGCCCTGGGTTCCTCCTAATGCAAGACAATGCTAGACCTCATGTGGCTGGAGTGTGTCAGCAGTTCCTGCAAGACGAAGGTATTGATGCTATGGACTGGCCCGCCCATTCCCCAGACCTAAATCCAATTGAGCACATCTGGGACATGATGTCTCGCTCTATCCACCAATGTCACGTTGCACAACAGACGCTTTAGTCCAGGTCTGGGAGGAGATCCCTCAGGAGACCGTCCGCCACCTCTTCAGGAGCATGCACAGGCATTGTAGGGAGGTCATAAAGGCACGTGGAGGCCACACACAATACTGAGCCTCATTTTGACTTGTTTTAAGGACATTACATCAAAGTTGGATCAGCCTGAAGTGTGTTTTTCCACTTTAATTTTGAGTGTGACTCCAAATCCAGACCTCCATGGGTTGAAAAATTTGATTTCCATTTTTTTTATTTTTGTGTGATTTTGTTGTCAGCACATTCAACTATGTAAAGAACAAAGTATTTCAGAAGAATATTTAGTTAATTCATATCTAGGATGTGTTATTTTTGTGTTCCCTTTATTTTTTTGAGCAGTGTATATCTCATTACAGACTTGTCTTTATACTGTTACATCCAGAGTCTCCTTATTAATGAGACTAACATATTTTTATGTTTTATACTTTCAGCTACATCGCTGAGGAAAGTCTAAAGTATTGGTCTAAATGGTCAATTTAATGGCTCTGCTAACAGTTATCTAATGATTTTGTATTACCAATGAATGGATTTCTAACTGCAAATTAACTTGAGTGCTGTGGATGTCTTAACCGTGGTGGCCAAATAGAATATGAATTTAGCCTGTGTGAACACAGCCTAATGGATTATTCACACCTCTGTCTTGGGTAAGGTTTTCCTACCCCTCCATGACAGAATTGTGCTAGATTTATGGCTTCTGTATTATAGAGGGGTGAATAAGCTAAGATACAGAACAAGCATGCATAGTTTAGAATTAGAGATGAGCAAATTTGTTGAAATTGGTTTCAGGTTTGAATCGATCCTACTCAAATCAAAAGTGCTCCAACTGGCCTGAATTGGTATATAACACTTTGAGGTCTCCTAAAACTCAGATTTTTTATGTTTTGTCTCTCTTTTTATTTTTTTTTAATCCCCCCACCACCTTTAAGCTCTTTAATGCAATAACATCAATAATGACAAATATAGCTCTGGGTAAACACATGGTCGATGGTGTTACAACGCAGCCTGTTTAAAAAATACATTGCACCATTGCATGTGTTATACTTTTTAAGATGAAAAATGTTCCAAAAATTGTCTCTTATTTAAGGCAGATGGTGTTTAAACACAGTGTGTCAACATGATGTTAATGGGGAAAATAACTGTGGCTTGTTTGGTCCATAAATAATGCATTAATGGAATCAGATGCTTGCCCCTTTTTATACACACACACACTGTCAGTGTCAGATGAAACAGTGGCTTGTTCAGGACAATAATCCAAAATGTATGCCTAATGGGGGCTGATGCCTGCCTCTGTTTATACACAGAAATGTTAATGTTAGAAGAAACAGTGGCTTGCTCTGAATGAGCCTCAAAAAATGATCCCCTAGTGTGTTACGGATATTGAATGTGTTACCACTGTGCTAATCAACTGGAGTGGATGGCTGCTGACCCATGGTAATCAGAGACACCTGAACAAAGCACTTTAGTACCCAAAGTGGGCACTACCATTCCTACACCTAGCTACTATCTCTAATGGCTAACAAATAATATCATCTGTGTATTTGATTCCAGGTCCTTTGATACTGTGGCTTAATAATATTTCTATGTTACTTATTTATTGTTATTACATGCACTGTGCCTTGTTGTCAAAAAGGTGCCAGTGTATCTAGCAGAGTGAGATCTTTAGATAGAATGGAACTTACCATTCCAATCCTCCTCCTTTTGGGCAGAAATAGGTTAGTCCTGCTTCCTATCAAGGGAGAGGTTGCAGGATGCTTAAGTGAATTGAGAGTTGGAAGGAGACAAGACATGGCGCAGTAAGGGGAGTCTTCCAGGGGAAGCAGCTTGTAGAGCACCACAACTCCTTACAGTTCATAGACTGAGTATTAAGAGGGGGTCAACGGCCAAAAGCACCCCAATCAAAGGTACCAGAACTGCTAGAAGGTCCAGTAACCAGACTGAAGCCATAGATTAGCACAGCAGAAAAAGATAAAGCAAAGTATTTGAGTTTACCTGCAAGCCCCCCAAAAAAACAGATTGAGGCAGGGGTGTGATATACCTATAATATACTTTCTATACAGTGCATTTGTATTGTGCAGCATTTGTGTGTGGTTCTGCTGAAATACCGCAGCTATACAGAGGGACAAACCCTATTGGAACAACTAATTGCAACTGGTGTGAGATACCTGTTGCCCCCCCAAAAAAACTGATTGAGGCAGAGGTGTGATATACCTATAATATACTTTCTATATAGTGCATTTGTATTGTTCAGCATTTGTGCGCGGTTCTGCTGAGATACTGCAGCTATACAGAGGGACAAACGCTATTGAAACAACTAATTTCAACTGGTGTGATATACCAGTCCCCCCCAATAAAAAACTGATTGAGGCAGGGGTGTGATATACCTATAATATACTTTCTATATAGTGCATTTGTATTGTTCAGCATTTAAGTGCAGTTATACAGAGGGACAAACGCAATTGGAATAACTAATTTCAACCACTGAGGAAGGGGTGCAGACGCCCCGAAACGCGTCTGGTGCCAGGAAGAAAAAGCGCCCACCTAATCTACTGGACCTCTACTAAAGTGTTGCATGGCCATGCGATAGAAAAATCTCCAGCTACAATCACTGCTCCAGCACACAGCAACGGACGCCACTGATAAGGTACTAATCCTGCCTGCTTAGCCCCGCGATAGTGTGACGTCATCGGCCTAAGACGTGTGACGCGAGACGCCGAAGCAGCCGGCATCGCTCGCCTCTCGTGGAAGGACTGTGAGACGCGATAGCGGGACGCGGTACCAGGAACCAGGTAGGAACCTGAATCGCTAATCTGAGCACGGAGTGGCTTAAAAACTTACCGTCCTGGGCAGTCATACTAATAGCTGGAAGAAGATAACTTTGGAGGGACTTACTGTGCTGCAGTGTTAGAACTACTCATTATCTGTATGCACTAGGAGATAAATCATCACTTGGAGGGACCTGTTACAGGTACTTTTGGGACACTACCATTTGACTTGCGGTTTGCGGCACCACAAGCATCAATAGTGATTTTTACTGCAAGTGACTTTTACTGCTAGGAATTAGGTGCTTCAAAGAGACATTTTGGAACACCAATTGTCTAAGGATTGTGGCAATAGGGTTCCCACCCCGTTATCAGTATACTTTCACGTATTGGTACCAATTATTTTTTATTCTATTTTAGTGTATGTTATGTGTGATTGGAATTGATTTATTTATTGGACGCAACAGGTCCTATTATAATAAATCTATCCTTATATCCTATGGTCCAAGTGTTGTGAGTGCTCACTCTTTTCCTTTTTTCATTATTTTTATTACCTTGGGGTTGGGCACCCGATTTGTGAGCTAGCAGCACCCGTCATAGCCACTAGGTGAGAGCCAACCACCCATTTATTCTTAATTCTTGCAACTGCTGTGATATACCTGTTGCCCCAAAATAAACTGATTAAGGGGTTTGATATACCAGCTTCCAGCAAATACTCATTAAGGGGTTCTATACACCTGCTTCCTCAAATACTGCTCTTCTATAGGGACTTTGTCACAGGGTTATTTTGAAAATGGCAGGCAGAGGAAGAGGCAGGCCATTCCGCAGGGGTGGTAGGGGTAGGGCAGGTGCACCAGGCCGGAGCCTAAGTGGGAAGTTGGAGAAGTTGCATGCGATTACGTCAAAGGACGCACCAGAGTTGGCTTCTGCACCCTCCTCATCCTCTGTATCAGCACCCTCTTCACTATCTGCTGACACCACCACCACCATAGCCCCTCCACTCGAGTCAGAGGAATTATTTTCCCATCCATTTCCAGACCTTACAGATGCGCAGCCATTCTTGTCATCGGATCAGGAAGAGGAGGTAGCAACGGCCGCCACCCAGCGGTCTGACGACAGTACACAGATCAGCCCAAGGAGGGTGGTCCCAGCTGTTGCTGCCTACTCCGAGATCTCAAATGTCAGTGGGGGTGAAGGTGACAATGATAAAGTGTCCATGGACGTCAGGTGGGTGCCCACAAAAGAGGAAGAGGAGGGGAGTTCAGAGGTAGAGACAGGGCAGCAGATAGGGAGGAAAAGGAGGAGAAGCAGACAGAACTCGCAGTGCACAAGAGGCAAAAAGCAGACTGCAAATGTATCTGGAGTGAGCCATCCATCATGCACGATCACATCTGGCACTCCCAGGACGCCGGCACATGGCTCCACAGTCTGGGCTTTTTTTTAACGTGTCAGCTGCTGACAATAGTGTTGCCATCTGCAGCCTGTGCTGTCAACGCATAAGTCGCGGTAAGCCCAACACTCACCTAGGGACGACTGCCTTAAGAAGGCACCTGGCCTCCCATCACCAAACCCAGTCGGAGCAACACTGTCAGAACCCACAAAGCCACACTCCCGGCACTCCACATCCTGTCTCTTCTCCTTCTCCTCCCATTTGTCCTCCACGCCACCTTCCACCGTGCCGTCGTTGTGTTCATCTGGCAAAAGGCAGGCTTCCGTGGCCCAAATGTTCAAACATAAAAAGTTGATGACGCCAGATAACTCTGTTGCCCAACGGCTGACCGCCAGCCTGTCGGAACTGCCAGCCCGCCAACTACTGCCATATAAACTGGTGGACTCGGAGGCCTTTAGGCACACTGCAATGGAAGGCCCACGGTAAGAAATATTTCTCCCAGAAGGGCATCCCAGAGCTATATGGCCATGTTCAGCGGCAAGTGAATGTATCTCTGGCACAGATTGTTGGTGCCAAGATACATCTGACCACAGACACGTGGTCTAGCAAACACGTGCAGGGAAGGCGCATAACTTTTACTGCCCACTGGGTGAACCTTCTGACGGCTGTCAGCATGCAACCCGTGGCACCCGAGTGGATTTGGTGCTACCGCCACGGATTGCATGCAGGTCTGCCTCTTCTTTTCCTCCTCCTACTCCATCCTCCGTCTCCTCCTCTGCTGACTCCTCCTTTTCCACTGCTACCGCCTTTTCCCCTGCACCCCCCTAGCTCCCCAGAACCTATTTGACGTGCCAGGTGAGACGTTGCCATGCTGTGATGCGGCTGTTGTGCCTGGAAGCCAAGAGCCCTACTGATCCTGCACTGCTTTCAGCTCTGCGGTCACAGGCCGATCAGTGGCTAACCCCGCTCAATTTGACAGTTGGTAAAGTGGTGTGCGAAAATGGTGCCAATCTGCTGAGCGCGCTGAAACAAGGCAAAATGACACACGTGCTGAGCATGGCATACGTCCTGAACTTAGTCGTGCAGCGATTCGCTGCCAAATACCTAGGGTCCAGGACGTCTTGCGGCAGGCCACAAAAATCTCTAGCTATTTTAGAAGATCTTACACGACCATGGCTTGCCTTGCTGACGTTCAGCCGCGACACCATTTGCCCGTCAGACGTCTGATTTGTGACTGCCTGAGGCGCTGGAACTCCTCCTTTAATATTCTTGATAGACTGTTCGAGCAAAAACGTGCCATTAACGACTAACTGTACGAACTCTGCGGCAGGATAGGTTATGGGGAGCTTGTTTTTTTTTTCATCGCGCCAGTGGCTGCTCATGCGCGACGCATGCAGACTTTTGCGCCCATTTTATGAGATCACCAAACTGCTCAGTCACAGCCAGGGCGCCATCAGTGACATCGTACCTTATGCCTTCTTTCTGGAGCATGCATTGCGTTGTGTCATTGATCAAGCCATCAAGGAGCAGGAGCAGGAACATGAGGAAGTCGCAATGCTGAATGAATTCCCAGGGGGGCTACTCCATCTGAGACAAGTCAGAGGAGGATGGTGCCTGTGGGGGAGGAGGTGGAGGAGCAAATAGAGCAGGCTTTAAACTTTTCTGGGATCCCTGGTGTTGTCCGTGGATTGAGGGAAGAGACCGAGGATGACATTCTCCTGGGCGATGAGCAGGAGCCAAGCCACTCCATCGCTTCCAATTTAGTGCAAATGGGGGTCTTCATGCTCGAGTGTTTGAAGAGGGACCCCCGTATAAAAAGCATAAACAGCTAGGACCAGTACTGAGTGCTAACGTACTTAGACACTCGGTACAAACACAAAATGGCGGACATGTTACCAGAATCACAAAGGGCTGTCAGAATGCAGCATTTTCAGGCCTTGCTTCGAGAGATGCTGCATTCTACTGTTGCGGGAACTGGCAGAGGAATTTCCACTCACAGAGAAACAGTTGCGAGTACCAATCCTACAGCGCATGCAAGAAGAAGCGGTTTGAAGATGTGTTGGTCACTTTCGGATATGAGATCATTCTTGCAGCCAACCCATCGACAGCCGCCCTCTGGATCCAGCCTCACGGAACGCCTAGACCGACAGGTGTCCGACTACATTGGGTTAACGGCCGATGTGGACGCTCTGAGAAGCGAGGAACCCCTTGACTACTGGGTGTGCAGGCTTGACCTGTGGCCAGAGCTGGCACAATTTGCCATGGAACTCTTGGTTTACCCCTTGTCGAGTGTCCTGTCCAAAAGGTCGTTCAGCGCAGCGGGGGGATCGTGACCGATAAGAGCACTCGCCTAGCTTACGACAGTGTGGACTACCTCACATCTCTAAAAATTAATGAGGCATGGATCTCAGAGGAATTCAACACCTGTGACGACCACGTTTAATTGAATTTCCTCATGCCAGCCCACACATATCCACCACCACCCAGAACAAATAATGGTCCCTGTCTTATGTAAATACAGTGGCATAAAAGGCCTTTTCTGTCCGGTGAATGCCTAATTTTTGGGACCTCGGAGGAATTCAACACCTGTGACGACCACGTGTTATCGAATTTCAACTATTATCATTTGGTTTTTTTTCAAGAGGGGGGATTTCGTTAGCCATGTTTTTAATCCAATTTTATATTTTTAGTTCTTTTAAACATATGTATTTGACATGTATTTGTACTTTCCTGCAGTAAAATTGATATCCAATGACTGTCTAATATACCTCCAGCCACATAATCACTTGATGTTTTCTCTCCGGTGAATGAATAATTTTTGGGGTCTGTAGTCCACTGGCCTGCAGTAAAATTTATATCCATTGACCGTCTAATATACCTCCAGCTACATATTCACTTGATTTTTTATGTACGGTGAATGCATAATTTTTGGGGCCTGTAGTCTACTGGCCTGCAGTAAAATTGATATCCAAGGACCGTCTAATATGCCTCCAACCACATTATCACTTGATGTTTTCTGTCCGGTAAAATGAATAATTTATGGAGCTTTTTAGTTCTTTTAAACATATGTATTTGACATGTATTTGTACTGGCCTGCAGTAAAATTGATATCCAATGACTGTCTAATATACCTCCAGCCACATAATCACTTGATGTTTTCTCTCCGGTGAATGAATAATTTTTGGGGCCTGTAGTCCACTGGCCTGCAGTAAAATTTATATCCATTGACCGTCTAATATACCTCCAGCTACATATTCACTTGATTTTTTATGTACGGTGAATGCATAATTTTTGGGGCCTGTAGTCTATTGGCCTGCAGTAAAATTGATATCCAAGGACCGTCTAATATGCCTCCAACCACATAATCACTTGATGTTTTCTGTCCGGTAAAATGAATAATTTTTGGAGCCTGTAGTCCACTGGCCTGCAGTAAAATTGATATCCATTGACCGTCTAATACAGTGGGGGAAATAATTATTTGACCCCTCACTGATTTTGTAAGTTTGTCCAATGACAAAGAAATGAAAAGTCTCAGAACAGTATCATTTCAATGGTAGGTTTATTGTAACAGTGGCAGATAGCACATCAAAAGGAAAATCGAAAAAATAACTTTAAATAAAAGATAGCAACTGATTTGCATTTCATTGAGTGAAATAAGTATTTGAACCCCTACCAACCATTAAGAGTTCTGGCTCCCACAGAGTGGTTAGACACTTCTACTCAATTAGTCACCCTCATTAAGGACACCTGTCTTAACTAGTCACCTGTATAAAAGACACCTGTCCACAGAATCAATCAATCAAGCAGACTCCAAACTCTCCAACATGGGAAAGACCAAAGAGCTGTCCAAGGATGTCAGAGACAAAATTGTAGACCTGCACAAGGCTGGAATGGGCTACAAAACCATTAGCAAGAAGCTGGGAGAGAAGGTGACAACTGTTGGTGCGATTGTTCGAAAATGGAAGGAGCACAAAATGACCATCAATCGACCTCGCTCTGGGGCTCCACGCAAGATCTCACCTCGTGGGGTGTCAATGGTTCTGAGAAAGGTGAAAAAGCATCCTAGAACTACACGGGAGGAGTTAGTTAATGACCTCAAATTAGCAGGGACCACAGTCACCAAGAAAACCATTGGAAACACATTACACCGCAATGGATTAAAATCCTGCAGGGCTCGCAAGGTCCCCCTGCTCAGGAAGGCACATGTGCAGGCCCGTCTGAAGTTTGCCAATGAACACCTGAATGATTCAGAGAGTGACTGGGAGAAGGTGCTGTGGTCTGATGAGACCAAAATAGAGCTCTTTGGCATTAACTCAACTCGCTGTGTTTGGAGGAAGAAAAATGCTGCCTATGACCCCCAAAACACCGTCCCCACCGTCAAGCATGGGGGTGGAAACATTTTGCTTTGGGGGTGTTTTTCTGCTAAGGGCACAGGACAACTTATTCGCATAAACGGGAAAATGGACGGAGCCATGTATCGTGAAATCCTGAGCGACAACCTCCTTCCCTCTGCCAGGAAACTGAAAATGGGTCGTGGATGGGTGTTCCAGCACGACAATGACCCAAAACATACAGCAAAGGCAACAAAGGAGTGGCTCAAGAAGAAGCACATTAAGGTCATGGAGTGGCCTAGTCAGTCTCCGGACCTTAATCCAATCGAAAACCTATGGAGGGAGCTCAAGCTCAGAGTTGCACAGAGACAGCCTCGAAACCTTAGGGATTTAGAGATGATCTGCAAAGAGGAGTGGACCAACATTCCTCCTAAAATGTGCGCAAACTTGGTCATCAATTACAAGAAACGTTTGACCTCTGTGCTTGCAAACAAGGGTTTTTCCACCAAGTATTAAGTCTTTTTTTGTTAGAGGGTTCAAATACTTATTTCACTCAATGAAATGCAAATCAGTTGCTATCTTTTATTTAAAGTTATTTTTTCGATTTTCCTTTTGATGTGCTATCTGCCACTGTTACAATAAACCTACCATTGAAATGATACTGTTCTGAGACTTTTCATTTCTTTGTCATTGGACAAACTTACAAAATCAGTGAGGGGTCAAATAATTATTTCCCCCACTGTATACCTCAAGCCACATAATTACTTGATCTTTTATGTACGGTGAATGCATAATTTTTGGGGCCTGTAATCTAACTGGCCAACAGTAAAATTGTTATACGGTGACCGCCTAATGTACCTCCAGACACATTATCAATTGTTCTTTTATGGACAGTAAATTAATAATTTTTGGGGCCTGTATTCCACTGGCCTGCAGTAAAATTGATATCCATTGACCGTCTAAAATACCTCCAGCCACATAATCACTTGATCTTTTATGTACGGTGAATGCATAATTTTTGGGGCCTGTAATCTAACTGGCCAACAGTAAAATTGTTATATGGTTACCGCCTAATGTACCTCCAGCCACATTATCAATTGTTCTTTTCTGTACGGTGAATGAATAATTTTTGGGGCTAGTAGTCCATTGGCCTGCAGTAAAATTGATATCCATTGGCCGTCTAATATGCCTCCAGCTACACATTCACTTGATTTTTTATGTACGGTGAATGCATAACTTTTGGGGCCTGTAGTTTACTAGCCTGCAGCAAAATTGATATCCAATGACCGTCTAATATGCCTCCAGCCACATAATCACTTGATGTTTTCTGTCCGGTGAATGAATAATTTTTGGGGCCTGTAGTCCACTGGCCTGCAGTAAAATTTATATCCATTGACTGTCTAATATACCTTCAGCCACATAATCACTTGATCTTTTATGTACAGTGAATGCATAATTTTTGGGGCCTGCAATCTAACTGGCCAACAGTAAAATTGTTATACGGTGACCGCCTAATGTACCTCCAGCCACATTATCAATTGTTCTTTTCTGTACGGTGAATTAATAATTTTTGGGGCTTGTAGTCCACTGGCCTGCAGTAAAATTGATACCCATTGATCGTCTAATATGCCTCCAGCCACATAATCACTTGTTCTTTTCTGTACATTGAGTGAATCATTTTTGGGGCCTGTACTCCACTGGCCTGAAGTAAAATTGTTATCAAATGACCGTCTAATATACCTCCAGCCACATAATCACTTGATGTTTTGTGTCCGGTGAATGTTTGGGGCCTGTACTCCCGTGGCCTAAAATAACATCTTTCTAGCCTCCAGCAGGCCACATTTTTGACAGTTTCCCTTTAGGACGCATAAAAATGGCCCCTGATTAAAATAAATATTTTTTGTGGCAATTTTTGCCATTGATCCCCCTCTGGTATGTCACTGCCCATGTTGTGGGATTTGTGCACTTCTAGTAAGTATTTGGTGGCTGCAATAATGACCTGAAGGTTTTTCAGGTTCGCCTGCCATTAAAGTGAATGAGGCCCTCCGCAAACATTTGATCGCGTTCGAGCGTTTGCGAATCGTCCCGGCCGATGTTCATCCATCACTAGTTTGGATATCACAAGTTTATTGCAAGTTTACTCAAGTAAAAAACAGTAAACTTCACCAAGTCTGGACTCTACTTAGTCCACCAACCACAACTTCTTTGTTGCTGCTGAGCCTAACACAGGGGGAATGACAGTATCCAGGTAGGAGCACCGTGACACAAAGCTATCAGGCCACAATATACTACTTGGCATTCCTAAACAATGGGCCCCCTGGGAGACAGCCCGCCACAGCACAAAGGGATCATGCAACACTCATAGTCAGGAAACAGGCAGATGTCAAGGCAGTCAGAGTTCATGCAAATCTGGCGGCTCAGGAACAGTATGATGAACAAGCACTGGATAGGACAGGCAACAGAGAGTCAGAATCCAGAAGCTCTTTCACAGGATCTAGCAAACTAGAAAGGCCTATTGTTCAGGCAAGGGATGGAGAAAACAGCCCAACATATATAGGAGAGCTAATTAGCTCATTATTCAAACAGTTGAGCTCTGGATCAGAAAGGAAAATTAACCCTTGCAGTGCTGCGGGGCAAAGTCTCTCTAATACACACACAGGAAGAGACCTTTCAGCCAGGTTGTAGCCTGCCATGTGGGATACAGGAGTCTGGCTGCCGGACAGAAGCTAGTTAATTGATGAAGCTTCCATGCCCACCCCAGATAGTGGTATGGTGATGGGCACAGAATGCCGCTATGACACATTATGCATGTGGATAGAGTATGTTGTGTAGGGGTAATAGTGTCAGCAATAGTAGCAGCACAACATGAAACAGACAAGGCAGTAAGTGTGCGGCTGTGTGTTTGTATTAGTAGTAACAAGTCAGTAGATGTGTGGCTATGTAGAGGTAATGGTAGTGGTAGTAGGGGGAGTACTAGATGTGACAGTCGCAGTAGCAGTTGTTACATTCAGATGGTATGCTGCTATTAATGTGCCAAAAAGTACAGGAGAAGAAGAGCAGAGTATGGGATTGGTGGTGGCTCTGGCTGAATCAATCCCATTGTCAGTCCACACACCCATGCTCCCTAGGGCCAGGACAGTAATAGGAGGGAACACCCTGATGTTGGCGCTCCTGTCGGATGGTAGTTGGGGTGCCCTCGATGTTGCAGGTTTGGTGCGGGTGCAAGGCAGGAAAGGTAGGGTGCAATGGCTGGAGTATAGTGGAGGAGTCAGTAATCAGGCCAGAGGTAGAAAACAAACATCACTCTTTACTAAAGTGCAGAATGTGAGTTGTAGTACAAAACACAATTCGAACAATTCACAATGCATAATCTCCCCAGATATCAATATATGGATTTAAGCAAGGATGGGGACTATAGTAGTCTTTCCTCTCTATCTTTCTAATGTCTCTTTCTGCAGAATCTATGGCAGGCAATACTACTTTTGCAATTATAGCTATAATATCTAACTGAGGGATACAGGCTTTAAGATACTACTGGCATGGTCGTGTCCAAATATGTTCCTCTCACATCAGTAATGCCTACTAGCTTTGATCAGTAAATACAGTCAGGTCCATAAATATTGGGACATCGACACAATTCTAAGATTTTTGGCTCTATACACCACCACAATGGATTGAAATGAAACGAACTAGATGTGCTTTAACTGCAGACTGTCAGCTTTAATTTGAGGGTAATTTACAGTGTAGGAATTACAACAGTTTGCATATGTGCCTCCCACTTGTTAGTGGGCCAAAAGTAATGGGACAATTGGCTTCTCAGCTGTTCCATGGCCAGGTGTGTGTTATTCCCTCATTATCCTAATTACAATGAACAGATAAAAGGTCCAGAGTTCATTTCAACTGTGCTATTTGCTTTTGGAATCTTGCTGTCAACTCTTAAGATGAGATCCAAAGAGCTGTCACTATCAGTGAAGCAAGCCATCATTAGGCTGAAAAAACAAAACAAACCCATCAGAGAGATAGCAAAAACATTAGGCGTGGCCAAAACAACTGTTTGGAACATTGTTAAGAAGAAGGAACGCACCGGTGAGCTCAGCAACACCAAAAGATTCTTTCCCTGGTGAAGAAAACACCCTTCTCAACAGTTGGCCAGATCAAGAACACTCTCCAGGAGGTAGATGTATGTGTGTCAAAGTCAACAATCAAGAGAAGACTTCACCAGAGTAAATACAAAGGGTTCACCACAAGATGTAAACCATTGGTGAGCCTCAAAAACAGGAAGGCCAGACTAGAGTTTGCCAAATGACATCTAAAAAAGCCTTCACAGTTCTGGAACAACATCCTATGGACAGATGACTTGTACCAGAGTGATGGGAAGAGAAGAGTATGGACAAGGAAAGGAACTGCTCATGATCCTAAGCATAACACCTCATCAGTGAAGCATGGTGGTGGTAGTGTCATGGCGTGGGCATGTATGGCTTGTACTTATTGATGATGTGACTGCTGAAAATCAGCAGGATGAATTCTGAAGTGTTACGGGCAATATTATTTGATCATACTCAGCCAAATGCTTCAGAACTCATTGAACGGCGCTTCACTGTGCAGATGGACAATGACCCAAAGCATACTGCAAAAGCAACCAAAGAGTTTTTTAATGGGAAGAAGTGTAATGTTATGCAATGGCCAAGTCAATCACCTGACCTGAATCCGATTGAGCATGCATTTCACTTGCTGAAGACAAAATTGAAGGGAAAATGCCCCAAGAACAAACAGGAACTGAAGACAGTTGCAGTAGAGGCCTGGCAGAGCATCACCAGGGATGAAACCCTGCGTCTGGTGATGTCTATGCGTTCCAGACTTCAGGCTGTAATTGACTGCAAAGGATTTGCAACCAAGTATTAAAAAGTGAAAGTTTGAATTATGATTATTATTCTGTCCTATTACTTTTGGTCCCTTAACAAGTGGGAGGCACATATGCAAACTGTTGTAATTCCTACACCGTTCACCTGATTTGGATGTAAATATCCTCAAATTAAAGCTGACAGTCTGCAGTTAAAGTACACCTAGTTTCATTTCAAATCCATTGTGGTGGTCATGACTAGGGATGAGTGAACCCGAACTGTATAGTTCGGGTTCGTACCGAATTTTGGGGTGTTCGTGACACGGACCCAAACCCGAACATTTACGTAAAAGTTTGGGTTTGGGTTCGGTTTTCAGCGCTTTCTTGGCGCTTTTTGAAAGGCTGCAAAGCAGCCAATCAACAAGCGTCATACTACTTGCCCCAAGAGCCCATCACAGCCATGCCTACTATTGGCATGGCTGTGATTGGCCAGTGCAGCATGTGACCCAGCCTCTATTTAAGCTGGAGTCACGTAGCGCCGAACGTCACTCTGCTCTGATCAGTGTAGGGAGAGGATGCAGCTGCTGTTAGGGCGAGATTAGGCAGGGATTAACTCAGCAAAAACACTTAATGAAGTGATCGATCTACAGCTGTGAATCATGCAACTTCTGCTAGTTAATTGTTTTTAGGCTACCCAGAGCGTTTTTCTGTCACTTTTTTCTGGGGTGATCGGCGGCCATTTTGTGTCTTGTGGTGAGCTAGCACAAGCTGACACCAAGTCCATTTAACTATCAATAGTGCTTTTTTTTTTTTTTTTTGCTATATCCTACATCAGGGGCTTGGCTGTGCTTACTATTTTATTGAGGGGTGAAATACAATTGCCAAAATAGCAATACCCTAAATCTGGTGTTCCAGCTGTGGCTGGACAAGTTTTATAGTGTCCGCCAAAGCATAGTTTTTGTTCTGGGTTGAAATTCAATTCCCAAAATAGCAATACCCTAAATCAGTGGTTTCTGCTGTTGCAGGCCAAGTGTAAATCTGTCCGTAAAAGGTATATTACACTTAGCGTGCATCTCCAATTGTATTTTTGTTCCGTAAAAGGGTATATTACACAAACTGTTAAATTACAATTGCTGAAAGCAAAAGCCTTTAAATTTGCACGCACTATTGTGCATCTCACATAGTGTATTTCTGTCCGTAAAAAGGGTATATTACATTAAAGGTGCAAATTCAAGTGCTGATAGGGTCGTCCTCAATAACTTCACACGCTACCGTGCATCTCCAAGTGTAATTCTGTCCGTAAAAGGATACCTGTCATCCAGGGCCTAAATACTAGGCCTACAATTTATATTCAGCTAAATCTGTGGTTACTGCTGTGCCTGTATTAGTGTAATAAGGTACTTAAATAGATAGCCAGATAGTGTTAGGTGCCTGTAAAAAAAGGCCTGAATTTGAATTCAATACATTGGGCCAAATAATTTTTTTCTTATTGTGGTGAACGGTAACAATGAGGAAAACACCTAGTAAGGGACGTGGACGCGGACATGGTCGTGGTGGTGTTAGTGGACCCTCTGGTGCTGGGAGAGGACGTGGCCTTTCTGCCACAGCCACATGTCCTAGTGAACCAACTACCTCAGGTCCCAGTAGCCGCCAGAATTTACAGCGATATTTGGTGGGGCCCAATGCCGTTCTAAGGATGGTAAGGCCTGAGCAGGTACAGGCATTAGTCAATTGGGTGGCCGACAGTGGATCCAGCACGTTCACATTATCTCCCACCCAGTCTTCTGCAGAAAGCGCACAGATGGCGCCTGAAAACCAAGCCCATCAGTCTGTCACATCACCCCCATGCATATCAGGGAAACTGTCTGAGCCTCAAGTTATGCAGCAGTCTCTTATGCTGTTTGAAGACTCTGCTGGCAGGGTTTCCCAAGGGCATCCACCTAGCCCTTCCCCAGCGGTGGAAGACATAGAATGCACTGACGCACAACCACTTATGTTTCCTGATGATGAGGACATGGGAATACCACCTCAGCACGTCTCTGATGATGACGAAACACAGGTGCCAACTGCTGCGTCTTTCTGCAGTGTGCAGACTGAACAGGAGGTCAGGGAGGAAGACTGGGTGGAAGACGATGCAGGGGACAATGAGGTCATTGACCCCACATGGAATGAAGGTCGTGCCACTGACTTTCAGAGTTCAGAGGAAGAGGCAGTGGTGAGACCGAGCCAACAGCGTAGCAAAAGAGGGAGCAGGGGGCAAAAGCAGAACACCCGCCGCCAAGAGAGTTCGCCTGCTACTGGCCACCGCCACCTGGGACCGAGCACCCCAAAGGCAGCTTCAAGGAGTTCCCTGGCGTGGCAGTTCTTCAAACAATGTGCTGACGACAAGACCCAAGTGGTTTGCACGCTGTGCCATCAGAGCTTGAAGCGAGGCATTAACGTTCTGAACCTTAGCACAACCTGCATGACCAGGCATCTGCATGCAAAGCATGAACTGCAATGGAGTAAACACCTTAAAACCAAGGACTCACTCGGCCTCTTCCTTCGCCTCGGGAGGAACGTTGGCACCTGCCGCCCAGCAAACAGAGGATGTACCACCAACACCACCACCTCCGTCACCAAGCATCTCCACCATGTCACATGGCAGCGTTCAGCTCTCCATCTCACAAACATTTGAGAGAAAGCGTAAATTCCCACCTAGCCACCCTCGATCCCAGGCCCTGAATGCGAGCATTTCTAAACTACTGGCCTATGAAATGCTGTCATTCAGGCTGGTGGACACAGACAGCTTCAAACAGCTCATGTCGCTTGCTGTCCCCCAGTATGTTGTTCCCAGCCGCCACTACTTCTCCAAGAGAGCCGTGCCTTCCCTGCACAACCAAGTATCCGATAAAATCAAGTGTGCACTGCGCAACGCCATCTGTGGCATGGTCCACCTAACCACAGATACGTAGACCAGTAAGCACGGCCAGGGACGCTATATCTCCCTAACTGCACACTGGGTAAATGTAGTGGCGGCTGGGCCCCAGGCGGAGAGCTCTTTGGCGCTTGTCCTTCCGTCGCCAAGGATCGCAGGGCAACATTCTTTGCCTCCTGTAGCCTCCTCCTCCTACTCGGCTTCCTCCTCCTCTTCTTCCACCTGCTCATCCAGTCATCCACACACCTTCACTACCAACTTCAGCACAGCCCGGGGTAAACGTGAGAAGGCCATTCTGAAACTCATATGTTCGGGGGACAGGCCCCACACCGCGCAGGAGTTGAGGCGGGGTATTGAACAACAGACCGACGAGTGGTTGCTGCTGGTGAGCCTCAAGCCCGGCCTGGTGGTGTGCGATAATGGGCGAAATCTCGTCGCAGCTCTGGGACTAGCCGGTTTGACGCACATCCCTTGCCTGGCGCATGTGCTGAATTTGGTGGTGCAGAAGTTCATTCACAACTACCCCGACATGTCAGAGCTGCTGCATAAAGTGCGGGCCGTCTGTGCGCGCTTCCAGCGTTCACATCCTGCCGCTGCTCGCCTGTCTGCGCTATAGCGTAACTTCGGCCTTCCCACTCACCGCCTCATATGTGACGTGCCCACCAGGTGGAACTCCACCATGCACATGCTGGACAGACTGTGCGAGCAGCAGCAGGCCATAGTGGAGTTTCAGCTGCAGCACGCACGGGTCAGTCGCACTGCGGAACAGCACCACTTCACCACCAATGACTGGGCCTCCATGCGAGACCTGTGTGCCCTGTTGCGCTGTTTCGAGTACTCCACCAACATGACCAGTGGCGATGACGCCGTTATCAGCATTACAATACCACTTCTATGTCTCCTTGAGAAAACACTTAGGGCGATGATGGAAGAGGAGGTGGCCCAGGAGGAGGAGGAGGAGGAGGAAGATGGGTAATTTTTAGCACTTTCAGGCCAGTCTTTTAGAAGTGGCTCAGAAAGAGGATTTTTGCAACAGCAGAGGCCAGGTACAAATGTGGCCAGCCAGGGCCCACTACTGGAGGACGAGGAGGACGAGGATGAGGAGGAGGTGGAGGAGGAGGAGGATGAAGCATGTTCACAGCGGGGTGGCATCCAACGCAGCTCGGGCCCATCACTGGTGCGTGGCTGGTGGGAAACGGAGGACAGCTTGTCCTTACCTCTGGGAAGCCTGGCACACATGAGCAACTACATGCTGCAGTGCCTGCGCAATGACAGCAGAGTTGCCCACATTTTAATGTGTGCGGACTACTGGGTTGCCACTCTGCTGGATCCCCAAAGACAATTTGTCCACCTTACTTCATGCACTGGAGCGTGATAGGAAGATGCGCGAGTACAAGCGCACATTGGTAGACGCTCTACTGAGAGCATTCCCAAATGTCACAGGGGAACAAGTGGAAGCCCGAGGCGAAGGCAGAGGAGGAGCAAGAGGTCGCCAACACAGCTGTTTCACGGCCAGCTCCTCTGAGGGCAGGGTTAGCATGGCAGAGATGTGGAAAAGTTTTGTCACCACGCCACAGCTAACTGCACTACCACCTGATACGGAACGTGTTAGCAGGAGGCAACATTTCACTAACATGGTGGAACAGTACGTGTGCACACCTCTCCACGTACTGACTGATGGTTCGGCCCCATTCAACTTCTGGGTCTCCAAATTGTCCACGTGGCCAGAGCTAGCCTTTTATGCCTTGGAGGTGCTGGCCTGCCCGGCGGCCAGCGTTTTGTCTGAACGTGTATTCAGCACGGCAGGGGACGTCATTACAGACAAACGCAGCCGCCTGTCTACAGCCAATGTGGACAAGCTAACGTTCATAAAAATGAACCAGGCATGGATCCCACAGGACCTGTCCATCCCTTGTGCAGATTAGACATTTATAACTACCTCCCCTTAACCATATATTCTTGTACTCCAGGGCATTTCCTCATTTAATCCTCTTTTTTTTATTTACCATTATATTGCGGGGCAACCCAAAGTTGAATGAACCTCTCCTCTGTCTGGGTGCCGGGGCCTAAAAATATCTGACAATGGCCTGTTCCAGTGGTGGGTGACATGAAGCCTGATTCTCTGCTATGACATGAAGCCTGAATCTCTGCTATGGGACCTCTCTCCTCTGTCTGGGTGCCGGGGCCTACAAATATCTGACAGTGGCCTGTTCCAGTGGTGGGTGACATGAAGCCTGATTCTCTGCTATGGGACCTCTCTCCTCTGTCTGTGTGCCGGGGCCTAAAAATATCTGACAGTGGCATGTTCCAGTGGTGCATGACATGAAGCCTGATTCTCTGCTATGGGACCTCTCTCCTCTGTCTGGGTGCCGGGGCTTAAAAACATCTGACAGTGGCCTGTTCCAGTGGTGGGTGACATGAAGCCTGATTCTCTGCTATGACATGAAGCCTGAATCTCTGCTATGGGACCTCTCTCCTCTGTCTGGGTGCCGGGGCCTACAAATATCTGACAGTGGCCTGTTCCAGTGGTGGGTGACATGAAGCCTGATTCTCTGCTATGGGACCTCTCTCCTCTGTCTGGGTGCCGGGGCCTAAAAATAGCTAACAGTGGCCTTTTCCAGTGTTGGGTGACATGAAGCCTGATTCTCTTATATGACATGAAGCCTGAATCTCTGCTATGGGACCTCTCTCCTCTGTCTGGGTGCCGGGGCCTAAAAATATCTGACAGTGGCATGTTCCAGTGGTGCATGACATGAAGCCTGATTCTCTGCTATGGGACCTCTCTCCTCTGTCTGGGTGCCGGGGCTTAAAAACATCTGACAGTGGCCTGTTCCAGTGGTGGGTGACATGAAGCCTGATTCTCTGCTATGACATGAAGCCTGAATCTCTGCTATGGGACCTCTCTCCTCTGTCTGGGTGCCGGGGCCTACAAATATCTGACAGTGGCCTGTTCCAGTGGTGGGTGACATGAAGCCTGATTCTCTGCTATGGGACCTCTCTCCTCTGTCTGGGTGCCGGGGCCTAAAAATATCTGACAGTGGCCTGTTCCAGTGGTGCATGACATGAAGCCTGATTCTCTGCTATGGGACCTCTCTCCTCTGTCTGGGTGCCGGGGCCTAAAAATATCCGACAATGACCTGTTCCAGTGGTGGGTGACATCAAGCCTGATGATGTATACTCCAAAATTATATAAAATTTAAAGTACAGATTGTTCCGCAAAAACTGAGCCCCTAAACAGCTCAGTAAACATTAGTATAGAAAAGTTATCGGGGTCAGAATATGCTAATATAAAAAAAAAATTTGCTCAAAATTTACATTTCTTTTTACACTATTTACACATAAAGAACCTATACATATGAGGTATTGTTGTAATCGTACTGACCCATAGAACGGTGGAGGGATTGCTTTTTTTTTCAAATTCCACCCCATTTGGAATCTTTTTACTACTTCCCACAACATTTTATGCCATAATTAATGGTGGCATTAGAAAGTACAACTTGTCCCGCAAAAAATAAGCCCTCACACAGGTATGTCACCCGAAAAATAAAAAAGTTATGGCTCACAGAAAATAGGGAAGAAAAATGAAAAGGCAAAAACCTCCGGTATCAAAAGGGTTAATCAGACCTCAGCTTACAGGCCCAATCAGACCCCAATGTGAATCAGACCTCAGATCAGATCCCCAATGCCTTATTTCAACCTTCATCTATCAGCCCTTATGTCAGCCATCTATCAGCCCTCATTTCAGCCATCAGCCCTCATGTGAACCATCTATCAGCCCATATGTCAGTCATCAGCCCTCATGTCAGCCATCAGCCCTTATTTCAGCCATCAGCCCTTATGTGTCATGCCCTGCTCAGGCTATGTGCGGATGTCTGCCAGATTAGCAGCACGTGTGTAGCCTTTTGTTTTTGTTTGGAGTTGAACTATATCCGCCTCCCTTCAGGTGCACTGGGTGGGGTCGTTGGTTTGAGTTTAAATTACGCCCACTCCCAGTGTCCTGTGCGGGTTATAGCTTCTGTCTGGCTCTGTGAAAGGAGGGAAGGAAGGATTTGCTGTTCCTGCTCAGAAAAGATAAGTTGGTTTTTGTTTTCTTGTGGTTGGCTGTCTAGGCTGTTAGAGAGACGCCTGCCCCCTCCAGGTTCTGAGGGAGCAGGCTGCCTCTATCCCCCTTTCACCATCTTAGGGATTTTAGGGAATCTTCAGCCCAGGCACGAGGACACGTTATTCCCACCTTCAGGGTCTGAACGTGGGCATAGAAGTATAGGGAGAGCTGGTAGGGATTTGTCAGGAGGTGACCTTTATCCCCAGCTTCTTGCCTAGACACTTGTCTGTTTATTTTCTGTGTATCTGGTATCCTGTCTGCCGTGACATTATGTCAGCCATCAGCCATATGTCAGCCCCCAGCCTTTATGTCAGAAATCAGCCCTCATGTCAGCCATCAGCCCTCATGTCAGCCCCCAGCCATATGTCTGCCCCCAGGCATCAGTGCAAATAAAAAAAAAAAAAACATTTACCTTTCCTGCTCCTGGACGCCACCGGTCCTCACCATCGCGATCCTCTTCTTTCTGCTGTCGGCTGTGCTCTGTGAACCGTCGCGCACAGTATGAGTTAACAGAGTGCCCTCATGCTGTGCGCAGCCCTGCACAGCCGACAGCCGAGGACCAGGAAGTGGTGAGTACAGAGCCTTTACAACTTCCCAGTCCTCCGGTACTAATGAGCGCTTTCATAATGGAAGCGGCTCATTAGTATTCACCCCATAAGACACAGGGGCATTTTCCCCCCACTTTGGGGGGAAAAAAGGGTGTCTTACGGGGTGAAAAATACGGTACTTCACTGGGGTATGGCACTACTACTGGCAGGATGTGTGGTGCCTGAAAGGGTTCTACTTCTGTATGCACCCTGATTTCTCCTTCATCCCCAATGACAGGCGCCTGGAGAGCTATGTCAATGACACACACACAGTATGGTCCTAGAGACAGCTCTGATTTTATCTTGAGAATACGGCCTTTTATACATACATACATACATACAGGAAACAGATGTAGTTCACATATACAATGGTGCTGAGTAGAAACAATTCCTTATATGGAAATAAGGCTAATGTAAATACATTCACCCTCTAGTATGATGTCACCCAACATCCTGTCATTCATACAGATCATATAGCTTATTCTATTTAACCCTTCAGTGCCGACTGTGCTGCTACTGCTAAAGTCACCCACATTCTGGCTAACGGATGTTCGTTTATCACTGTGTCATTTACCAGAAATTTTATTATAAGGCCTATTTCAATAATGCCAAGTGACAGATTATTAAATGGTAGCAAAATTGCAAGTGTTTTTTCCGTAATTAACAGACAGACACACTGCACATTGGTATTGACAATATACAATATATAAACAATCAAGTGGTGGATGACAGGTATGTGTCTTGTCTTATGTGTCTTGTCTTAGTGATGTAAGTCCTGGGGGAATTAGTGACCAGTGACGCTTTGTCATTGTGTTTGTTTTATTTACTGGAGTTCAAGTCCAGGACTTAGGCGTACCTGAATAGCCAGGGTAAGAATGTGATTCCCGTACTCAATCCCAGATATTGTCTACTTGAACAGGAGCCCAGATGGAGTTCACTGTTTTTGATGAAAACCAAATTGTCAGAGAGAGCAGAGCAAACTGTATGTTGGTCTGAGGAGAAAGATCAACTTGTGTGTGAACCCAAAATTATCACTGTGTAAAGTGGACTGAACCTCCAAACTGTTTGAAAAGCATAGAATTTTGTATCCTGACCAAAAAATTCAGTTTTTGTTGCTGAACTCAGCCTGTTGACTACATTAGAGATAACTATATTGTTGACTATATTAGAGATAAGTGAATCAATTGTAAACTAATCGGATTCTTTACGGATTTAACTGAAATTTATCAGCCAAATGAATTTGAAGCTTTTGCAATTTGTTTTAGACAAATTGCACAAAAACATCACCCAGTACCATTTTATTGACAATATTGGTGGGGTAAACTATGAGAGAGGAAGAAGATGAAGAATCACATAACACTGAGAAAAAGCAATAGCAGACTCAAGTCAGTAATGTAGCTGCATTAGGGAAACTACAGGGAGAGAATAGGAAGATATAACTAGGTAGATTTTAGGGAATGTGATCAGCAAAAGCTTTAGGGGAAGCTTTAAAGAGTGAAGGACTGGTCTCCAGGTTATGTGTTTAAAATAGTTGCTGCTGGCAGCTAGTTCTGCATTGCAAAACCCCCTGCAAGAAAAAAAGACTCATTATTTCTGGATATGGACAGCCAGATTTTTATTTTGAAAACCTAAAGTTTCTACAGTTCATAGGCTTATTGTAGGCACCCCAATAGCTGAGTCATTTTTTTTTTTTCTAAAAATAATTTCAGTCCATTATACTCGTGCTATTAAACGCATTACATATTACTGCAAGATAATGAATAGCTATAACATAAGCATTTCATGGAAATTAAAAACACTGTTATTATACCCGTGTTATTAAACTCACTGCATTTTATTACAAGATTTAGTTATAGCAAAAGTATTTTGCGGCAATAAAACTATTATACCTATGTTATTAAACGCATTGCATATTATTGCAAGATAACGGGTAGTTATAGCAAAGGCATTTTATGGCAATAACGCCATTATTATACCCCTGTTATTAAACACCTTGAAAATTATTGCAAGATGATTTTCAGTTATAGCAAAGGCATTTTATGGCAATGATGCCATTATTAAATCAGTGTTATTAAACGCATTGCAAATTACTGCAAGATAACGTCAATAATGCCATTATTATGCCTATGTTATTATCCCCTTAGTGACCATCCTGTTTTGGGCCTTACTAACCAAGCATTTTCTTCCTTTTTTCATCGTCGCGTTCAAAGAGCTATAACTTTTTTATTTTTCCGTCTATATAGCTTTATGAGGGCTTGTTTTTTGTGAGACAAGTTGAAGTTTTTAATTGCGCCATTTTGGGGTACACATAACTTTATGATTAACTTTTATTAACTCTTTCTGGGAGGGAGATGGGAAAAACAGCAATACTGCCACTGAGTTTTTACATTATAATTTTTTTTTTTATGGTGTTCATTTTTCGTTATAAATAGAATGATATCTTTATTCTGTGGGTCAGTACGATTACAGTGATACATATAGATACATATAGATTTTTTTTACTTTTACTACTTTTACTACTGCAATAAAACCCCGTTTTTTAAAAGAAAAAAATGTTTTTGCATTGCCGCCTCCCAAGACCCACAACTTTTTTATTTTTCTTTCTATGGAGTTGTTTGAGAGCTTGATTTTTGCGGGACAACTTGTATTTTTCATTGGTATAATTTTGGAGTAAATGACGCTTTTTGATCACTTGGTATTACATTTTTTTCGGTTGCAACTAAGAATAAATTAGCAATTCTGTCTATTTTTTTTTTTTTTTTACGGCATTCACTGTAGGAGATAATTTACGTGATATTTATGTAGTCCGGCTCATTATGGACGCGGCAATAGCAAAAATATGGGGGAGATTTTTTGTTTAGCAATTTTTTAAATTGAAAGGCATATTTTAATTTTTTTATAGGATATTTTATTGAATAAATGTGTTGTTTTTTTTTTTTACTTTTTTTTACCACTTAATAGTCCCACACGGGGACTACAACATACAGCTTTTTGATTGATTTTAAAATGCAATACACAATCCCTATAGTGCATTGCATTTTAATGTCAGTGCTATTCTGACATTGACCAGCCAGGTTTCATAGACCCCAGCCAGCCTTCATACACATCGGTACCCCAAGATCGCAACATGCTGCTGTTGTGCTTTTTCATAAGTATATAACATTTATCTAAATATCATAATTATAGTGGATTTGATTACATATAAGAGGCCATATTGCGATATATTCACAATTTCGTATGTACAGTTGCAAGAAAAAGTATGTGAACCCTTTGGAATGATATGGATTTCTGCACAAATTAGTCATAAAATGTGATCTGATCTTCATCTAAGTCACAACAATAGACAATCACAGTCTGCATAAACTAATAACACACAAATAATTAAATGTTACCATGTTTTTATTGAACACACCATGTAAACATTCACAGTGCAGGTGGAAAAAGTATGTGAACCCCTAGACTAATGACATCTCCAAGAGCTAATTGGAGTGAGGTGTCAGCCAACTGGAGTCCAATCAATGAGATGAGATTGGAGGTGTTGGTTACAGCTGCCCTGCCCTATAAAAAAAACACACACCAGTTCTGAGTTTGCTTTTCACAAGAAGCATTGCCTGATGTGAATGATGCCTCGCACAAAAGAGCTCTCAGAAGACCTACGATTAAGAATTGTTGACTTGCATAAAGCTGGAAAGGGTTATAAAAGTATCTCCAAAAGCCTTGCTGTTCATCAGTCCACGGTAAGACAAATTGTCTATAAATGGAGAAAGTTCAGCACTGCTGCTACTCTCCCTAGGAGTGGCCGTCCTGTAAAGATGACTGCAATAGCACAGCGCAGACTGCTCAATGAGGTGAAGAAGAATCCTAGAGTGTCAGCTAAAGACTTACAAAAGTCTCTGGCATATGCTAACATCCCTGTTAGCGAATCTACGATACGTAAAACACTAAGCAAGAATGGATTTCATTGGAGGATACCACAGAGGAAGCCACTGCTGTCCAATTTGCACAAGAGCACCTGGATTTTCCACAGCAGTACTGGCAAAATATTCTGTGGACAGATGAAACCAAAGTTGAGTTGTTTGGAAGAAACACACAACACTATGGGCTAGATTTATCATTACTCTGACAGCTCACTACACTTTCACATATGGCTAAAGTCAGTTTTAGCTAAGTCAGATTTATGATCGGCCCTTTAATACTGTGATAAATGTGGTTTGACGGTAGCAGTTTATTCGTCAGTAAGCAGCTTTACAAAAGTCGCACGTCTTTACGAAAAAGTCGCGTGTTCTATTAAAAAGTCTTATAAGATAAGCAAGGTCCTCACTGGAGTGAAATTGCGCATTTTTTGCGACTTTTTTGCGACTTTTTAAATAGTTGCAATTAGAGTTGAGCGAACACGAACTTTGGGTTTTTCGGCACCCGAACATTTACGTAAAAGTTCGGATTCAGTGTTCGGCGATTTTTATGGCGCTTTTTGAAAGGCTGCAAAGCAGCCAATCAACAAGCGTCATACTACTTGCCCCAAAAGGCCATCACAGCCATGCCTACTATTGGCATGGCTGTGATTGGCCAACTGCAGCATGTGACCCAGCCTCTATTTAAGCTGGAGTCACTTAGCGCCGCCCGTCACTCTGCTCAGATTAGTGTAGGGAGAGGCTGCAGCTGCTGTGAGGGAGAGATCAGGGAGCGATCTTATCAAGATCTGGTTTATGTACTCAGCGATCTACAGAAAAAGTGTTTTGTGGGTGCAGTGCACAATTTTTTTAAGCCTGCCCTGAGCCAACTACTGCTGAATACTAACTTTTTTTTCTTCATTTCATCAATATCAATACCTGATCGGCAGCCATTTTATGCAACGATCGTGCACCAGCATAGACTATCTGCAAGTCCAGAAATAAAGCTTTGGCATACTGGGGTGAAAAAACCCTCTAATATACTGCACATCTGGGATTAGACAATCAAAAGTGACTGTCACATTTAGGACAGAAATACAGCTTTTTGGTAACGGTGAAAAAAGCCTCTAATATACTGCACATCTGTGATTACACGTGCATAAGTCACTGTCACATTTAGGACAGAAATACAGCTTTTTGGTTAGGGTGAAAAAAGCCTCTAATATACTGCACATCTGTGATTACACGTGCATAAGTCACTGTCACATTTAGGACAGAAATACAGCTTTTTGGTTAGGGTGAAAATACCCTCTGATATACTGCACATCTGTGATTACACGTGCATAAGTCACTGTCACATTTAGGACAGAAATACAGCTTTTTTTTCTTACTGGGGTGAAAAAACCCTCTGATATACTGCACATCTGTGATTACACATGCATAAGTGATTGCAGAAAGAAGTTGAGAAGAATCCAGCTCCACTTTAAAGGAATATGCGTTTATTCAGCTTGCGGTTAAAAACTCATCCATGAAATACAAAATTTAGCAGTCTTGTCAAGTTGATTTGAAGTGATTGTCACATTACGGCAAGAAATCCTGCTTTGGCATACTGGGATGAAAAACCCTCTGATATACTGCACATCTGTGATTACACGTGCATAAGTGATTGTCACATTAAGGCCAGAAATACAGCTTTTTTTCTTACTGGGGTGAAAAAACTCTCTGATATACTGCACATCTGTGATTACACGTGCATATGTGATTGTCACATTAAGGCCAGAAATACAGCTTTTTTCTTACTGTGGTGAAAAAACCCTCTGATATACTGCACATCTGTGATTACACGTGCATAAGTCACTGTCACATTTAGGACAGGAATACAGCTTTTTGGTTAGGGTGAAAAAACCCTCTTATATACTGCACATCTGTGATTACACGTGCATAAGTGATTGTCACATTAAGGTCAGAAATCAAGCTTTGGCATACTGGGGTGAAAAAACGCTCTGATATACTGCACATCTCTGATTACACGTGCATAAGTGATTGTCACATTAAGGCCAGAAATACAGCTTTTTTTTTACTAGGGTGAAAAAACCCTCTGATATACTGCACATCTGTGATTACACATGCATAAGTGATTGTCACATTAAGGCCAGAAATACAGCTTTTTTTCTTACTGGGGTGAAAAAACCCTCTGATATACTGCACATCTGTGATTACACGTGCATAAGTCACTGTCACATTTAGGACAGAAATACAGTTTTTTTCGTTAGGGTGAAAAAACCCTCTGATATACTGCACATCTGTGATTACACGTGCATAAGTCACTGTCACATTTAGGACAGAAATACAGCTTTTTTCTTACTGGGGTGAAAAAACCCTCTGATATACTGCACATCTGTGATTACACGTGCATAGGTGATTGTCACATTAAGGCCAGAAATCCTGCTTTGGCATACTGGGGTGAAAAAACCCTCTGATATACTGCACATCTCTGATTACACGTGCATAAGTGATTGTCACATTAAGGCCAGAAATACAGCTTTTTTCTTACTGGGGTGAAAAAACCCTCTGACATACTGCACATCTGTGATTACACATGCATAAGTCACTGTCACATTTAGGACAGAAATACAGCTTTTTGGTTAGGGTGAAAAAACCCTCTTATATACTGCATATCTGTGATTACACGTGCATAAGTCACTGTCACATTTAGGACAGAAATACAGCTTTTTGGTTATGGTGAAAATACCCTCTGATATACTGCACATCTGTGATTACACGTGCATAAGTCACTGTCACATTTAGGACAGAAATACAGCTTTTTGGTTAGGGTGAAAAAACCCTCTGATATACTGCACATCTGTGATTACACGTGCATAAGTCACTGTCACATTTAGGACAGAAATACAGCTTTTTTCTTACTGGGGTGAAAAAACCCTCTGAAATACTGCACATCTGTGATTACACGTGCATAGGTGATTGTCACATTAAGGCCAGAAATACAGCTTTTTGGTTAGGGTGAAAAAACCCTCTGATATACTGCACATCTGTGATTACACGTGCATAAGTCACTGTCACATTTAGGACAGAAATACAGCTTTTTGGTTAGGGTGAAAAAACCCTCTGATATACTGCACATCTGTGATTACACGTGCATAAGTCACTGTCACATTTAGCACAGAAATACAGGTTTTTTCTTACTGGGGTGAAAAAACCCTCTGATATACTGCATATCTGTGATTACACGTGCATAAGTGATTGTCACATTAACGCCAGAAATCCTGCTTTGGCATACTGGGGTGAAAAAACCCTCTGATATACTGCACATCTCTGATTACACATGCATAAGTGATTGTCACATTTAGGCCAGAAATACGTCTTTTTGGTTACTGGGGTGAAAAAAGCCTCTAATATATTCCACATCTGGGATTACACCTGCATAAGTAAGTGTCACATTTAGGGCAGAAATACGCCTTTTTGGTTACTGGGGTGAAGCCTCTGATTTACTGCACATCTGGGATAAGACGTGCATAAGTGAGTGTCACATTTAGGCCACAAATACCGCTGTCATATAGAGTTAAAAAAAAATTTTTTTAGTGCAATACCCTACATCAGGGTTTTTATTGGCGGTTATGTTTTTTAACCGACTTAACCACTTTTACTTTGCTTTGTAAACGCTAACTATGAGGCAAACATCTAATAATGGATGCGGTCATGGTCGTGGTGGTGGTGTTGGTGGAGACTCTGGTGCAGGGAGAGGACGTGGCCGTTCTGCCACAGCTACACATCCTACTAAACCTACTACCTCAGGTCCCACAAGCCGCCAGAATCTACAGCGATATTTGGTCAGGCCTAATGCCGTTCTAAGGATGGTAAGGCCTGAGCAAGTACAGGCGCTAGTCAATTGGGTGGCCGACAGTGGATCCAGCACGTTCACATTATCTCCCACCCAGTCTTCTGCAGAAAGCTTACAGGTGGCACCTGAAACCCATGCCCATCAGTCTGTCACATCACCCTTGTGCATATCGGGGAACCTGTCTGAGCCTCAAGTCATGCAGCAGTCTCTTATGCTGTTTGAAGACTCTGCTGGCAGGGTTTCCCAAGGGCATCCACCTAGCCCTTCCCCAGGGGTGGAAGACATAGAATGCACTGACGCACAACCACTTATGTTTCCTGATGAGGACATGGGAATACCACCTCAGCACGTCTCTGATGATGACGAAACACAGGTGCCAACTGCTGCATCTTTCTGCAGTGTGCAGACCGAAAAGGAGGTCAGGGAGGAAGACTGGGTGGAAGACGATGCAGGGGACGATGAGGTCCTAGACCCCACATGGAATGAAGGTCGTGCCACTGACTTTCAGAGTTCAGAGGAAGATGCAGTGGTGAGACCGAGCCAACAGCGTAGCAAAAGCGGGAGCAGGGTGCAAAAGCAGAGCAGCCGTCGCCAAAACAGTTCGCCTGCTACTGGCCACCGTCACCAGGGACCGAGCACACCAAAGGCAGCTTCAAGGAGTTCCCTAGCATGGCACTTCACACAATGTGCTGACGACAAGACCCGAGTGGTTTGCACGCTGTGCCATCAGAGCTTGAAGCGAGGCATTAATGTTCTGAACCTTAGCACAACCTGCATGACCAGGCATCTGCATGCAAGACAAAACCAAGAAAGGGCTCAGGCCCCTCCTGCTCCCTCTTCTGCTGCTGCCTCGGCCTCTTCATCTGCCTCTGGAGGAACGTTGGCACCTGCCGCCCAGCAAACAGAGGATGTGCCACCAACAACACCACCTCCGTCACCAAGCATCTCAACCATGTCACACGGAAGCGTTCAGCTCTCCATCTCACAAACCTTTGAGAGAAAGCGTAAATTCCCACCTAGCCACCCTCGATCCCTGGCCCTGAATGCCAGCATTTCTAAACTGCTGGCCTTTGAAATGCTGTCATTCAGGCTGGTAGAGACGGACAGCTTCAAACAGCTCATGTCGCTTGCTGTCCCACAGTACGTCGTTCCCAGCCGCCACTACTTCTCCAGGAGAGCCGTGCCCTCCCTGCACAACCAAGTATCGGATAAAATCAAGTGTGCACTGCGCAACGCCATCTGTGGCAAGGTCCACCTAACCACAGATACGTGGACCAGTAAGCATGGCCAGGGACGCTATATCTCCTAACTGCACACTGGGTAAATGTAGTGGCGGCTGGGCTCCAGGCGGAGAGCTGTTTGGCGCACGTCCTTCCGCCGCCAAGGATCGCAGGGCATCATTCTTTGCCTCCTGTTGCCTCCTCTTCCTACTCAGCTTCCTCCTCCTCTTCTTCCACCTCCTCATCCGGTCAGCAACAGACCTTCACCACCAACTTCAGCACAGACAGGGGTAAACGTCAGCAGGCCGTTCTGAAACTGATGTGTTTGGGGGACAGGCCCCACACTGCGCAGGAGTTGTGGCGGGGTATAGAACAACAGACCGACGAGTGGTTGCTGCCAGTGGGCCTCAAGCCCGGCCTGGTGGTGTGCGATAATGGGCAAAATCTCGTTGCAGCTCTGGCACTAGCAGGTTTGATGCACATCCCTTGCCTGGCGCTTGTGCTGAATTTGGTGGTGCAGAAATTCATTCACAACTACTCCGACTTGTCTGAGCTGCTGCATAAAGTGCGGGCCGTCTGTGCGCACTCTTGGCGTTCACACCCTGCTGCTGTTCGCCTGTCAGTGCTGCAGCGTAACTTCGACCTTCCCGCCCACCTGGTGGAACTCCACCTTGCACATGCTGGAGAGACTGTGCGAGCAGCAGCAGACCATAGTGGCGTTTCAGCTGTAGCACGCATGGGTGAGTCGCACTGCAGAACAGCACCACTTCACCCTCAATGACTGGCCCTCCATGCGAGACCTGTGTGCCCTGTTGCGCTGTTTCGAGTACTCCACCAACATGGCCAGTGGCGATGACGCCGTTATCAGCATTACAATACCACTTCTATGTCTCCTTGAGAAAACACTTAGGGCGATGATGGAAGAGGATGTGTCCCAGGACGAGGAGGAGAAAGAGGGGTCATCTCTATCTCTAACACTTTCAGGCCAGTATTTTATAAGTGGCTCAGAAAGAGGATTTTTGCAACAGCAGAGGCCAGGTACAAATTTGGCCAGCCAGGGCCCACTACTGGAGCACTGTCACCGCCAGACATTTGAGAAGCTCTGACAGACGTTCTTCAGAACCTCCTGCTTGAGGTTCTTTTGTTTTGCTTTCGTTTTGTCATCTCGTTTCCCTCTCTCAGCTGTCATCTAGTTGCACTGATTGCATCCCTTTAAATCCCCTCCCATACTGCATCACTTTGCAGTTTATACAACTTCCTGGAGTGTGCTGATGCTAGAAGCTGTTACTGCTGCATCCACAAGATAAGTCTGTTTCTTTATTTCTGTTTTCTTGTGGGCTTGATCCTAGGTGACCCTGACTCCCTCCGTATTAAGTGTAGGGAGCCGGTGGTCATGTCCCCTCACTATTATAGGATGTTCTGGTGTCATACAGTCGAGGAACGAGGTTATGCAATTTTCTACCATTGAGATTTTTGCATAGGCTGAGCAGTAAGGGTGAGAGCTAGGGTTGTTACAGGGCTTACCCTTTTGTTCCTTAGTTTTGGATCAAGTCAGTCGGATCTTCATTTGTGTCTTCTAGTTTTCTGTAACACCATCCGTGACAAGCACATTTTACTGCCTTTTACATCCCTCTAGCCTTTTCAAGGACTATTTTAGAGCCATTTTAATTTTAAAAAAAATTCTTATTTTCAATTGTCGGGTGACATTTTACCATTTTTGGCGTATACAAACCCCTGCTGTGCCTGGGTGACAGGGGCCTAAATCTCTCAAAATCCTCTGTTCTATTGCTGGGTGACACGTACCCCCTTTTACCGTGAATGAACCCCTGCTCTGCATTGCTGACAGGTGCCTAAATCTCTCAAAATCCTCTGTTCTATTGCTGGGTGACATGTACCCCCTTTTCCCGTGAATGAACCCCTGCTGTGCCTGGGTGACAGGGGCCTAAATCTCTCAAAATCCTCTGTTCTATTGCTGGGTGACATGTACCCCCTTTTGCCGTGAATGAACCCCTGCTCTGCATTGCTGACAGGGGCCTAAATCTCTAAAAATCCTCTGTTGTATTGCTGGGTGACATGAACCCCATTTTGCTGTGAAAAAAACCCTGCTGTGCCTGGGTGACAGAGGCCTCAATCTCTCAAAATCCTCTGTTCTATTGCTGGGTGACATGTATCCCCTTTTGCCGTGAATGAACCCCTGCTTTGCATTGCTGACAGGGGCCTAAATCTCTCAAAATCCTCTGTTCTATTACTGGGTGACATGTACCCCCTTTTGCAGTGAATGAACCCCTGCTCTGCATGGCTGACAGGGGCCTAAATCTCTCAAAATCCTCTGTTCTATTGCTGGGTGACATGTACCCCCTTTTGCCGTGAATGAACCCCTGCTCTGCATTGCTGACAGGGGCCTAAATCTCTTAAAATCCTCTGTTGTATTGCTGATTGACATGAACACCCTTTTGCCATGAATGAACCCCTGCTGTGCCTGGGTGACAGGGGCCTAAATCTCTCAAAATCCTCTGTTGTATTGCTGGGTGACATGAACCCCCTTTTGCCATGAATGAACCCCTGCTGTGCCTGGGTGACAGGGGCCTAAATCTCTCCAAATCCTCTGTTGTATTGCTGGGTGACATGTACCCCCTTTTGCTGTGAATGAACCCCTGCTCTGCATTGCTGACAGGGAACTAAATTTAGTGAAAACATCTGTTACTGATCAAAAGATGCGCGACTACAAGCGCACGCTGATGATAGCATTCCCACCTGACAGCGGGGGCACAGTGGAAACACAAGGCAAAGGCAGAGGAGGAGGAAGAGGTCGCCAACGCAGCTGGGGCACTGCCAGCACCTGAGAAGGCAGGGTTAGCATGGCCCAAATGTGGAAAAGCTTTGTCAGCCTTGGAGGTGCTGACCTGCCCTGCAGCCAGTGTATAGTGTTAACGTGTGTTTAGCACGGCAGAGAGCATTATCACAGGCCACAGCCAATGTGGACAAGCTTACGTTTATTAAAATGAACCAGGCATGGATCCCACAGGACTTGTCTGTACCTTGTGCAGAATAGACATTTATACCAGCCTCAACCATCCATTCTTGTACTCAAGTGCACTTATTCTTAGTTTTATTTTGTTATATGTCCCAATATTTTGGGGGATACCCCAATTTAAAAATAAAAAATAACACAAATCAGTGTTGGCTACCTATTCCTCCTTCACCGCCGCTTCCACCTACACCGCCACGTCAACCTACACCGCCACATCCACCCATCCACCGCCTCCACAACCTCCTACTCCTAGATCCAGATTGTTATTTTAAATTTTTCTGTATTTTATGTTATTTTAAGTCATTTCCCTATCCACATTTGTTTGCAGAAAAGTTGCCATGCTCTTAAGCACATTTTGATGCCTTTTGCAGCCCTCTAGCCCTTTCCAGGACTATTTTAGAGCCACTTTAGTGCCCAAAAGTTCGGGTCCCCATTGACTTCAATGGGGTTCGGGGTCAAGTTCGGGTCCCGAACCCGAACTTTTTTTTCAAGTTCAGCCGAACCTGCCGAACCCGAACTTCCAAATGTCCGCTCAACTCTAGTCGCAATAGTAAATCTGTCTAGAGATTCATTTGCATAAGAAAACACGCCCAATTTTTTTGAAAACTGGCAAGCATAGTGCAGAGCAGAAAAAAGTCGCAAATTTTTGCGCAGCTTTATCGAATGCGCAAAAATTTGCGACTTTTTCACTTCATTATTCTGACTTGAGCTAATGATAAATCTGGCCCTATGTGTCAAGAAAAAGAGGCACAGCACACCAATATCAAAACCTCATCCCAACTGTGAAGTATGGTGGTGGGGGCATCATGGTTTGGGGCTGCTTTGATGCATCAGGACCTGGACGGATTGCTATCATCGAAGGAAAAATGAATTCCCAAGTTTATCAAGACATTTTGCAGGAGAACTTAAGGCCATCTGTCCACCAGCTGAACCTCAACAGAAGATAGGTGTTGCAACAGGACAACAACCGAAAGCATAGAAGTAAATCAACAACAGAATGATGTTGAAGAAAATACGCCTTCTGGAGGGGCCCAGTCAGAGTCCTGACCTCAACCTGATTGAGATGCTGTGGCATGACCTCAAGAAAGCGATTCACACCAGACATCCGAAGAATATTGCTGAACTGATACAGTTCTGTAAAGAGGAATGGTCAAGAATTACTCCTGACCATTGTACACGTCTGATCTGCAACTGCAGGAAACGTTTGGTTGAAGTTATTTCTGCCAAAAGAGGTTCAACCAGTTATTAAACCCAAGGGTTCACATACTTTTTCCACCTGCACTGTGAATGTTTACATGGTGTGTTCAATAAAAACATGGCAACATTTAATTATTTGTGTTATTAGTTTAAGCAGACTGTGATTGTCTATTGTTGTGACTAAGATGAAGATCAGATCACATTTTATGACCAATTTGTGCAGAAATCCATATCATTCCAAAGGGTTCACATACTTTTTCTTGCAACTGTATTTTAAAGTTGGCCGAAATGGGTTCATGGAGAGGACACAGTTCATATAATTTCTTCTCTGTAGATGTACCAGTCGGAGAAAAGTCATTCTTGTGTCCTTATAGATTTATGCCCGACGCATCTGGTACTAATTACCCCTACAGTTTGTTGTCTGTTGGTGAAGCAGAAAATCTGTGATATCTGTATACACGTATATGAACCTTAGTTTTCTTAGTATAAGATAATCAATAGAACATATGTATTGTTTTACAGTATGTTGTTAAACATTATGAAGGATGTCAATGCATCTATTATCTCTTATATATAAATAAATGAATTTCTGTCTGTCTAGATGTCTGTCTGTCAAGTCTGTCTAGACGTTCTTTATGCGCAACCAAACGACTGGACCGATCTTCACCAAATTTGGCACAGAGGTACATCAGGTGTCCGAGAAGGTTTTAGACCGGGTCTCAGCTCTCTAGGACGTACCGTTCCTGAGATATTCCCCAAAAATAACCCACATTAGCCAATACTAGCCTGCAAGTCTTTCTCTTCAAAACCCAACTGCCATAAACACAGTTTTACTCCAGGTTTCCATAACAACCCAGCCATTTTTCTTTACTGCTTAAAGGGGCAGGCACTGTGGAGGTCACTGTTTATTAAAAGGGCGGGCACAGTGGAGGTCACTGTTATTAAAGGGGCGGGCGCTATGAAGGTCCCTCTTAAAGAGGCGGGCACTATGAAAGTCACTGTTAAAGAAGCGGTCACTGTAAAAGTCACTGTTAAAGAGGTGGTTACTGTTAAAGGGGCAGTCACTGTGAAAGTCACGGTTAAAGGGGCGGTAACGGTGAAAGTCACTGTTAAAGGGGCGTTCACTGTGAAAGTCACTGTTAAAGGGGCGGTCACTGTTAAAGTGGTGGTCACTGTGAAAGTCACTGTTAATGGGGCGGTCACTGTGGAAGTCACTGTTAAAGGGGCGGTCACTGTGAAAGCCACTGTTAATGGGGCGGTCACTGTGAAAGTCACTGTTAAAGGGGCGGTCACTGTGAAAGTCACTGTTAAAGGGGTGGTAACTGTGAAAGTCACTGTTAAAGGGGCGGTCATTGTTAAAGTCACTGTTAAAGGGGCGATCACTGTGAAAGTCACTGTTAAAGGGGCGGTCACTGTAAAAAAGTCACTGTTAAAGGGGCGGTCACTGTGAAAGTTGCTGTCAAAGGGGCGGTCACTGTTCAAGGGGCGGTCACTGTGAAAGTCACTGTTAAAGGGGAGGTCACTGTAAAAGACACTGTTAAAGGGGCAGTCACTGTGAAAGTCACTGTTAAAGGGGCAGTCACTGTGAAAGTCACTGTTACAGGGGAGGTCACTGTGAAATTAACTGTTAAAGGGGCAGTCATTGTGAAAATCACTGTTAAAAGGGCGGTCACTGTGAAAGTCGTTGTCAAAGGGGCGGTCACTGTCAAAGGGGCGGTCACTGTGATAGTCGCTGTAAAAGGGCAGTCACTGTGAAAGTCACTGCTAAAGGGGCGAACACTGTGAAAGTCACTGTTAAATGGGCGGTCACTGTGAAAGTCATTGTTAAAAGGGAGGTCACTGTGAAAGTCACTGTTAAAGGGGCGGTCACTGTGAAAGTCACTGTTAAAGAGGTGGTTACTGTTAAAGGGGCAGTCATTGTGAAAGCCACTGTTAAAGGGGCGGTCACTGTGAAAGTCACTGTTAAAGGGGCAGTCACTGTGAAAGTCACTGTTAAAGGGGCGGTCACTGTGAAAGTAGATTTTGAAGGGGCGGGCACTGTGGAGGTCTCTGTTAAAGGGGCGGGCACTATGAAGGTCATTGTTAAAGGGGCGGCCACTAAGAAGGTCACTGTTAAAGTAGTGAGCACTGTGTAAGTCACTGTTAAAGGGGCGGGCATTGTGAAGGTCACTGTTAAAGGGGCGGCAACTATGAACATCGCTGTTAAAGGGGCAGGCACTGTTAAAGGGGCGGACACTCTGAAGGTAATTGTTCTTCTTCTGCTAGTCTTATATATTTCTCACTAGAAACACATGTACTACAAAAAAAATTATGAGAAGAATTTTAAGTATAGACTTTGTTAATGAGTTCCCGTTCAGAGAAAGTGATGTTATTTTAACTAACAATCAATCACCCGTTAAAATAAGAGAGGAGGCACACATGTCTTTGAGAGTACAAGGTCTATAATATTCTTATCGGTATCATACATTTGATTCGTTTAGGAGATGTCTAACTGGTACCTGATTGTCTATGCTTTAATTGGTACATGTGTCAAAGTTAATCCCTTTGATTTAGGATTCCATATGTTATGTGTATGGAATGTAAGATGAAGTCAGACCTGAACATTTAACCCTTACTAGTATGATGCTAATAGCTTATGCAATAGTGAAACATACTTATGAATAGGTAACATTGCAGCAACAGCTGAAATGCATTCTGGGTGATATGGTGACATCACAGTCATTATCATATGTACATGCCTAACTGACAATGATTGGGAAACTTTAAGTTAGGAAGGTGTGTCTAACTGATAAGTTTGTAATCATAAATCACACACAGATAAAGGGGGAACACAGAGAAACAAAGAAAGAAGGAAAATGGAAAGAGGACAAAGAGAAAAAAGGAGGAAAAGAAAAAAGGAGAGACCCCAGGAGAAAAGTCCCAATGATCAGAACGGACTTTAGAGCTAATTTCCCTTAGACTCTGCATATCATCTGCATTCTCGGGTAACGTATAGCTTTATGTGTAGTATTGATTGAATTATATGGCTTGATATTTAGTAACTCCCCGCTTTAGTGCGGATGTATAAGTGCTAAATCAATATTATCACTGTTCAGTAAAGATGCATATTACTGAATAAAAGATCTAATATTGATATCGGAGAAACTCTCTGATTGGAATATTCAATTCCATAGTCAATATCTGGCCTAATAATTCATCAGTTGTGTCGCAATACTACCCGATATCCAAGATTGGTCATAGTTTGAGCAGAGCAAGGGTTTGTATCTATCCTTATCACTATTGAGTTTTATATCTCATAATTGTGGTCGGGACGTTGTATTACATTCCTATGTTTAAGAAGTAATAAGGAATGCTGGTATTTGTGCTAGAGCCATCTAGTGGCGAATTTAGGTCACTGCATATAACTGTGTATTATTGCATATTATTGAGTTTTTTCTATTGATTAAGCTTTGATTGTATTTTAAGTTATTGTATAATAAATTATTTATATTTTTGCATCTACGCTTGTACCATGTTTTACTGATTGCACAATATACTGTAATTAAATTAACAACGAACTCTTTTCGACGTGTTTTATATGTCCACCTTTAGGATCAATTCCTTTGAAATTTTTTAATTCATTACTAGTAAAACGTTCCATAAATTTTTTTAGATAACCAGATTGTTCATATATCAGTGTACTAATTATTGGTAGGGAAAATAAGCGCAGCCAGTAGTGAGGTGGGTTATGGTGATGCTACAGGAGATATTCCATCTAGCCCGGAACAGTTAATCCACAACATTGTTGAATATGTAAATTCACGGTTGGGTTTGGATCAGGGAGTAACTGCATGGTTAAGGGAGCTGCAGGCGGAAGCCAAGAGAGAATGTATGGATGTATGGACATCATTTAGTACAGTCAGGAGACATCTAACCTATTTTGGTGTGCTTAAAAGTAACGACAGTAAAGACCAACATCTCTTAAAGATGCTGCCACCAGTCCTGTATGCAATACTAGAAGTCAGTACCCCCTTAACACCTTAACGACCCAGGACGAGAATGCTAGAGGACGAGCATTCTCGTCCTGTGGTCCTTCCTCCCCCCCGCGTGCGGTCCCGCGATCAGCAGCAGAGATCCGGCTGTTACTGACAGCCGGATCCCTGCTGCATCCACCAGCATCGGTGATGATGCTGATGTCGGTGGATTAACCCCTCATATGCCGCGGTCAGCGCTGACCGCGGCATATGGGAGGCTTGCGCTCCCTCACCTCAACCATCGGCCTGGCATGTACGGAGGCCTAAGAGGCCCAGCCCCCAGGCTGGGTCTCCTAGGCAACTGTTAGCGTCTTACAGTGTAAGACACTAACAGTTCAATACAGCACAATACAGATGTATCGTGCTGCATTAAAACAGGGATCAGACCCTGTAATGTTGAAGTCCCAGAGTGGGACAAATAATAAAGTGGGGGAAAAAAAGTTTATAAAATTAACGTTTTCAAAAAAATAATTAAAAGTTTCAAGTAAAAAAAAGAAAAGCATCCTTTTCCAAAAAGAAAGTAAAACAAATTGTAAAAAATAGGGAAAAGACATATAGACATATTAGGTATCGTCGTGTCCGTATAGACCAGCTCTATAAACATATCACATGACCTAACCCCTCAGATGAACACCGTAAAAAAATAAAAATAAAAACTGTGCTAAATAACCAATTTGTTTGTCACCTTAAATCACAAAAAGTACAACAGCAAGTGATCAAACGCCCACCAAAATAGTACGAATCTAACCATCACCTCATCCCGCAAAAAATGAGCCCCTACCTGAGACAATCACCCAAAAAATAAAAGAACTATGGCTCAGAATATGGAGACACTAAAACATCTTTTTTTTTTTTTTTTAAAAGCTGTTATTGTGTAAAACTTACATAAATAAAAAAATATATACATATTAGGTATCGACGCGTCCGTATCGACCGGCTCTATAAAAATATCACATGACCTAACCCCTTAGGTGAACACCGTAAAAAATAAAAAATGAAAACTGTGCTAAATAAACCATTTTTTGTCACCTTACATCACAAAAAGTGTAATAGCAAGGGATCAACAAGTCATATGCACCCCAAAATAGTGCCAATCAAACTGTCATCTCATTACGCAAAAATCATACCCTACCCAAGATAATCGCCCAAAAACTGAAAAAACTATGGCTCTTAGACTATGGAAACACTAAAACATGATTTTTTTTGTTTCAAAAATGAAATCATTGTGTAAAACTTACATAAATAAAAAAAAGTATACATATTAGGTATCGCCGCATCCGTATCGACCGGCTCTATAAAAATATCACATGACCTAACCCCTTAGGTGAACACCGTAAAAAAAAAAAACTGTGCTAAATGAACAATTTTTTGTCACCTTACATCACAAAAAGTGTAATAGCAAGCGATCAAAAAGTCATATGCACCCCAAAATAGTGCCAATCAAACCGTTATCTCATCCCGCAAAAATCATACCCTACCCAAGATAATCTCCCAAAAACTGAAAAAACTATGGCTCTTAGACTATGGAAACACTAAAACATGATTTTTTTTGCTTCAAAAATGAAATCATTGTGTAAAACTTACATAAATAAAAATAAGTATACATATTAGGTATCGATGCGTCCGTATCGACCGGCTCTATAAAAATATCACATGACCTAACCCCTTATGTGAACACCATAAAAAATAAAAACTGTGCTAAATAAATTATTTTTTGTCACCTTAAATCACAAAAAGTGTAATAGCAAGAGATCAAAAAGTCATATGCACCCCAAAATAGTGCCAAACCATCATCTTATCCCGCAAAAAATTAGACCCTACCTAAGATAATCACCCAAAAACTGAAAAAACTATGGCTCTCAGACTATGGAGACACTAAAACATGATTTGTTTTATTTCAAAAATGAAATAATTGTGTAAAACTTACATAAATATTTTTTTTTTATACATATTAGGTATTGCCGCGTCCGTGACAACCTGCTCTATAAAAATACCACATGATCTAACCTGTCAGATGAATGTTGTAAATAACAAAAAAAAAAAAAAACGGTGCCAAAACAGCTATTTCTTGTTACCTTACCTCACAAAAAGTGTAATATAGAGCAACCAAAAATCATGGGGTCACTTTTATGGAGTTTCTACTCTAGGGGTGCATCAGGGGGGGTTTCAAATGGGACATGGTGTCAAAAAAAACTGTCTAGCAAAATCTGCCTTCCAAAAACCGTATGGCATTCCTTTCCTTCTGTGCCCTGCCGTGTGCCCGTATAGCAGTTTACGACCACATGTGGGGTGTTTCTGTAAACTAAAGAATCAGGGCCATAAATATTGAGTTTTGTTTGGCTGTTAACCCTTGCTTTGTAACTGGAAAAAATATATAAAAATGGAAAATCTGCTAAAAAAGTGAAATTTTGAAATTGTATCTCTATTTTCCATTAATTCTTGTGGAACACCTAAAAGGTTAACGACGTTTGTAAAATCAGTTTTGAATACCTTGAGGGGTGTAGTTTCTTAGATGGGGTCATTTACCATGGGCATTTGAAAATAAGTATTGCCACTACTTTATTTCCTTAAGAGACAGGGGGATCCGGGATTGGCAGGATGTTTTGCACGAGGTGAAATTAGAATTTGGCACTTAACTGACTATTACTGCTGCAAAACTTAATATTTATAAATTCACATGTAGATCCAATCAAAGTCCCCGGGAATTCCTCTTTATCCTAATAATGCCAATGGGTTAGAGTATAGGTCCCTATATTGGGAATCTGGGGAATTCAAACAACTGTTTTATGATGCAATGTCTATGCAAATTAAATTTTGCCTAGCTAGAGATCTTGATCTTAAAGCTCCCTTGGACAGATTGGTGATGGCTGCTACTTCACTGTATAACATCAGTCAGTGCCATGCTACGGGTGAGAGAAGATACAAAAGGTCCCCAGAACAAAACGTAGCAGAAGCTAAAATAAACCCTAACCTGGGATTTGAAACACAGTCATGCAGGTACCCTCCATCTACAGGAGCTTTCCAATGAACCCAGCAACAACAGATAGGACCCAAGCAAACAATGCCTCATAGCCCCAATGGGTCAGAGGGGGATAAGAGGTCTAACTACCATCCCAAATATTACAATTTGGGTCCCCCGGAATACAGGCACTGGAATAACTGGCCCAGACAACAGAAGGAAGGTAGGCCTAAAACCTCTACTTCACCCACCTCTAGTAAGGATACACCACAAAACCAAACTGTGCACAAATTAAATGATCGTTTTGAACTTAAGCCTTTTTTAGAGGCGTCCGCAAGTCCCAGCTCAGCCCTATAAAGCAGGCAGGGCGGGGTCAGAGCCCAGGCCAGGTCAAGGCTACCGAGCTGGTTGTAGAAAAATCTAATGTGATTCCTAATCTTATATTGCCTTGCAGAGTTCTTGACCCTAAAATTAAGGCCAAAGAGAAGGTGTTTAACGTGTTGTCTATCTTGCAGTCCAACCATGTAGATTTGTTCACTTATGTGTCTTCTCCAATGAGTGATCCCATCATCTCAGTGTCAATCTGTGAGCTGCCGTCTGAAAGCTGTGATATAATCCAGTTTTCCTCAAAATTGGGGGGTGCTGCCGCGTGCAGTAAGAATGTCCAGGTTTCTCCAGAAGTTGCATCGCTGCAAAAGGATCAAATCCTCAAAAAGCGTCAGATGAGTGAACATCCTAATTTCTTATGTGATTTGTTTCAGGTTGAAGGATGATATTTTGTTAATTCTTATCTCCAAGATGAATTTATCGGGCCAATTAGGGGTTTACTTGACACGGGATTACAAGCCACTATATTGTCATATAGTTATTTCCAACAGGTTATGGATGTCACAGCAAAGAGGCCGAAATTGAAATAGTTTGATGGCTCTTTGAAAAGCGTAGGCGGAGACGCTTTGAAGATAAGAGGTAGAGCATGTTTAAAATTTAAAATAGGCAAGAAAGTAATTAGACATCCCACACTCATTGTGGACCTTCCATATGATCGGCTGATCATAGGAATCGACCTCCTGAAAAGATTGAGTTCCATAGTAGACTTCATCAATGAAGCAATCTGGACTCAGTTAAAGGCACCTATTGCCTATGAATATTCTTGCAATGCACAACCCTAATGTAGTTGTCATGTTATCGAAAAAAGGCTTAACTCTGTTAACCCCTTAAGGACGCAGGGCGTACCGGTATGCCCTATTTCCCGAGTCCTTAAGGACTCAGGGCGTACCGGTACGTCCTAACTTTAAATAGGCATTCCGGCGCCGCGGGGGTTAATCGCAACGGGATGCCGGCTGAAATCATTCAGCCGGCATCCTGTCACAACGCCAGGGGGGGTCATGTGACCCCCCCGTATCGGCGATCGCCGCAAACCGCAGGTCAATTCAGACCTGCGGTTTGCTGCGATTTCTGCAGTTTCTGATCCTCGCGGTCCCTGACCGCGAGGATCAGAAACTTTTAAATGCCCAAAATGCCGATTTGCACCCCCCCTGCACCCCTGCATGATTTATGTGGGTGGAAGGTGCAGGGGGGGTGTCGCAGGTGTTGCGGGCGTTGCGGGAGGCGGGCGGTGCGGCAGGCGGGATTGAAAATTCGTTGGCGTCTAGTGGGTATACCAGGGTGTCAGCACATTGCTGACACCCTGGTATAAATGGCTGACATATGTGCAGATGTCAGCCGTTTAACCCTTTCCATATGGAAAAGGTTAACTGTCATCGGTCAGGGAGCTCCCTCCCTCTCCCATCGGGGGGCTGCTGTGCCTTTGCAGCCCCCCGATGGAGAGGGAGAGAGCCCCCCGACAGCCCCCCGCAGCCCCGTGCTCACCCTTCCCCGTCTGCGAAGGTTCCCATGGCAACAGGACGCCTTCTCAGGCATCCTGCTGTCCATGGTGCTGAACAGATCTGTGCTAAAAGCAGAGATCTGTTCAGTGTAAATAAAATACAGTACAGAACCCTATATAGTGTTCTGTACTGTATTATACAGACATCAGACCCACTGGATCTTCAAGAACCAAGTGGGTCTGGGTAAAAAAAAAAAGTAAAAAAAAGTGAAAAAAACATTTATCACTGAATAAAAAAATAAATAATACACTACACATATTAGGTATTGCTGCATCCGTAACGACCTGATCTATAAAACGGTCATGTTACTTTCCCCGCACGGTGAACGCCATAAAAATAAAAAAATAAAAACTATGAGAAAATTGAAATTTTGCCCACCTTACTTCCCAAAAAAGGTAATAAAAGTGATCAAAAAAGTCGCATGTACGCCAAAATAGTGCCAATCAAACCGTCATCTCATCCCGCAAAAATCATACCCTACCCAAGATAATCGCCGAAAAACTGAAAAAACTATGGCTCTTAGACTATGGAAACACTAAAACATGATTTTTTTTGTTTCAAAAATGAAATCATTGTGTAAAACTTACATAAATAAAAATAAAGTATGCATATTAGGTATCGCCGCGTCCGTATCGACCCGCTCTATAAAAATATCACATGACCTAACCCCTCAGATGACCACCGTAAAAAAATAAAAATAAAAACGGTGTAAAAAAAGCTATTTTTTGTCATCTTACATCACAAAAAGTGTGATAGCAAGCGATCAAAAAGTCATATGCACCCCAAAATAGTGCCAATCAAACCGTCATCTCATCCCGCAAAAAATGAGACCCTACTTAAGATAATCGCCCAAAAACTGAAAAAACTATGGCTCTCAGACTATGGAGACACTAAAACATTTTTTTGGTTTTAAAAATGAAGTCATTGTATAAAACTTACATAAATAAAAAAAATTGTATACATATTAGGTATCACCGCGTCCGTGACAACCTGCTCTATAAAATTACCACATGATCTAACCTGTCAGATGAATGTTGTAAATAACAAAAAAAATTAACGTGCCAAAAAAGCTATTTCTTGTTACCTTGCCGCAATAAAAGTGTAATATAGAGCAACCTAAAATCATATGTACCCTAAACTAGTACCAAAAAAACTGCCACCCTATCCCGTAGTTTCTAAAATGGGGTCACTTTTTTGGAGTTTCTACTCTAGGGGTGCATCAGGGGGCTTCAAATGGGACATGGTGTCAAAAAACCAGCAAAATCTGGCTTCCAAAAACATTACGGCGCACCTTTCACTCTACGCCCCGCTGTGTGGCCGTACAGTAGTTTACGGCCACATATGGGGTGTTTCTGTAAACTACAGAATTAGGGCCATAAATAATGAGTTTTGTTTGGCTGTTAACCCTTGCTTTGTAACTGGAAAAAAAATATTAAAATGGAAAATCTGCCAAAAAAGTGAAATTTTGAAATTGTATCTCTATTTTCCATTAAATCTTGTGCAACACCTAAAGGGTTAACAAAGTTTGTAAAATCAGTTTTGAATACCTTGAGGGGTGTAGTTTCTTAGATGGGGTCACTTTTATGGAGTTTCTACTCTAGGGGTGCATCAGGGGGCTTCAAATGGGACATGGTGTCAAAAAAACAGTCCAGCAAAATCTGGCTTCCAAAAACCATACGGCGCACCTTTCACTCTACACTCCGCTGTGTGGCCGTACAGTAGTTTACGGCCACATATGGGGTGTTTCTGTAAACGGCAGAGTCAGGGCAATAAAGATAGTCTTGTTTGGCTGTTAACCCTTGCTTTGTTAGTGGAAAAAATGGGTTAACTCTTGTGCAACACCTAAAGGGTTAACAAAGTTTGTAAAATCAGTTTTGAATACCTTGAGGGGTGTAGTTTATAGAATGGGGTCATTTTTGGGCGGTTTCTATTATGTAAGCCTCGCAAAGTGACTTCAGACCTGTAGTGGTCCCTAAAAATTAGGTTGTAAATTTCTGAAAAATTTCAAGATTTGCTTCTAAACTTCTAAGCCTTGTAACATCCCCAAAAAATAAAATATCATTCCCAAAATAATTCAAACATGAAGTAGACATATGGGGAATGTAAAGTCATCACAATTTTTGGGGGTATTACTATGTATTACAGAAGTAGAGAAACTGAAGCTTTGAAATTGGCAAATTTTTCAAAATTTTTGGTAAATTATGTATTTTTTTATGTAAAAAAAAATCTTTTTTTTTTACTTCATTTTACCAGTGTCATGAAGTACAATATGTGACGAAAAAACTATTTCAGAATGGCGTGGATAAGTCAAAGTGTTTTAAAGTTATGAGCACTTAAAGTGACACTGGTCAGATTTGCAAAAAATGGCCAAGTCCTTAAGGTGAAATAGGGCTGAGTCCTTAAGGGGTTAAAGTTTGTTTTCGGAAACAACCGGACGCCGGATGTCACTATGTTGAAAAATTGTAAGCCTGGGGAAGATGTCAGTGGTACTGCTCATACCATAACCATCCAGAAGGACAGAATTGAAAAGGTAACCTTGGGTGGGGATGTATTAACTATTTCTCTTGTAGGGGGAAATTACGAAGTTGCGGACCTGACCAAGCATACTCAATCCATGGTATGGATTGAGAAGGTCAGTTATAACTTATTGATTCCCATACAGGTGAACAATATAGCCCGGGTGAAATATGCCAAGTTGGATCTAAAATCCAAAGCCAGTTATATAGGCCTAGGTCTCTTAAAACAGGTCGCCAACCCTAAAGTGATTAAAGGTTCCTCCCCACAGGACCAATGGATTCATGATCTGGATTCTCAGAGTCATAATGTGATTGCAAGATGTCTATTGATTATTTCCATAGGAGATAAGACTACAGAATATTTATTCATCGTGTTGAATGAACCACAGTACCAGATGTATTTAGGTAATGACCTTCTACACCGATTTGCCGTGCAGATTGATCTGGTCAACATTACTCTATGGTCCAGATTACCTGGAGACCTGGAGGGGTTCCAAGATGAAGAGCAAGCCTTGAGATGGGGACAACAGATGCCCTATGCTGTAAGTATCATGGTTGCTAATGAGGTTAAAATCCCTGAAGGGTGCAAGCCATTTCTTCTTTCCAATCAAGTAAAGAAGGGGCAAAAACTGAAGAATGCAGATGCTTTGATCTGTTTGTCTAACCGGATGCAGCAACTCAGCCTGAAGGTAAAGCCCACTTCTATGGTAAACATCCATCAGACTCCATTGCATAAATTTATAATATGGCTCCCCATAGCATATCCTTACAAAAAGGTACCATAATTGGTCTAGGTATGGATTCGAAGTATTACACTTTTGGATTCCAGAATGATGTCATTGGAATTATTCCTGATGAATGAGCAAGTAGTGGAACAACATTTTTCCTCAACACCTGAGGGGTTATTCAATATCCACTCTTTTATTCTTTCAGTCCTGAAGTTAGAACATGCCACATTGAAGAATCATCTTTGGTTTTCAACCATGAGAACGATGAGAAGGAGTATGAGTCATGCCAACAAGGAAAAGAGAAGGTATGCCATACTCAAAACGATTTAACTAGTGAGCATGAAGAAGCTTATGAGTTAAGTCAACCTGAAATCTTTCCAGAATTTCAGGAACGGGAGGAAGAGCAAATCTCTATAGATTCTCAAACCAAATGGTCAATTTTGCTTCTGTTCGGACCTGATGCAGTTAAATAAATGGGTATATGTGTCCGGATGGCCCATGCCGTATATTGACCAGTGTTTGGCGCAAATACAGGGGTCCAAAATTTTCACTGCTCTTGACTGTGCGCAAGGATATTGGATGATTAAGGTAGACGAGAAGGATCAATACAAATTGGCCTTCACATTTGGGAAGGAGCAATATGCCTGGACCCGATTGCCTTTCAGGTACATTAATGCAGGCCAGGAGTTTGCTGTGTTCATGCATAAGGCGATGCCTGATGCCACTGAACGAGGTACCTTATCCTATGTGGATGACGTCCTGATCAAAAGCACAACTTTTGAGGAACACATTGAGGAACTGAGGCATGTACTAACCCAACTGAGGAAAGCTGGTGTGAAACTTTCTTTGCAGAAGGCTCAATGGTGTTGTACCAAACTCAATTTCCTAGGTCACTAAATCACTGCTGATGGAATCAACCCGCAGAAAAAGAAAGAAGATGGAAGCAGTGACCAATACGAAGTCACCTACAAATCTCAAGGAGTTGAGATCCTTCCTGGTTATGATGAACTATTCACGTAAGTTCATAGACAACTATGCCAAGATTATGAAACCTCTTTTGCAGTTGCTGAAGAAAGGAGTGAAATGGGAATGGAGTGAATGCCATGAGCAAGCTGTGAATGAGCTTAAAGCCAGACTCACCCAAGCTCCATGCCTTGCTTAACCAGATGGTGGGAAACCTTTCTTCATTTAGACAGGCATCACCGACAAAAGTGCAGTCCTCTTCCAGAAACAGGGAAACCTGAATAAGATCATCGCCTATGCCAGCAAGTCCTTATCACCGGTTGAGGTAAAATTCAATGACTGTGAAAAAGCATTACTGTCAACAGTGTGGGCTTTTCAATATTTCAGGAGTTTTATCCAAGGCAAAAAGATAATTGTGGAAACTGCACACCAACCACTGCAATATTTGCAAAGTGATAGAAACAAGGATCGAAATCTGTCAAACAGCAGGATAACCGCCTGGATGATGTTCCTAATGGGATGGCCATTGGAAATCAGATACAAACAAAATAATAAGAATCCAGTTGTTAAAGGATTAGCTGAACTTCACGATTGTACCAATGCAGGACATAAAGATGAATCAACAGGAAATGATTTCCTGGAAGAACAATCTTTATCTTACAAATTTTATGAAGAAGAGTATTGCAAATCCTTACCATGTGTATACAGTATGTAGACGGCTGTTCTTTCCATACCAATATAGGAACTGAATGTACATTGGTTGCAGGTATCGCAGTCGTGTGGAATAATATATTCCCAGATGTGTCCGTGGGGTACAAAATTGGTCCCAAAAGTAGCCAGGTCGCAGAGCTTACCACTGTGTATAAAGCCATACAAATATCAAATGTTACCAGAAAGTTTGTTATAATCACAGATTCTAATTATGTTCACAACAGCTTTGTGGAGTACTTCCCTAGATAGAAAAGGTCTAACATGGTAAGAAGCAACAACAAGCTTGGAAAAAAGTTTTTTACAATCGACGAGATAGTTATCACCCACGGTATCACCATTTACTGGAAAAAGGTAAGAGGCCATTTAAAATATCCAAGTGTGGATAAGGAAGGGAATGATTTGGTAGATTCCTTTGCCAAACAAGGAGCCATTAATGGAGAATTCCTGAATGCTGATGACCTTATGGGAACGGTTCAAGTGGAGGCAACGACAAGAACACAGGCCCAAAAGGAGGCCGAAGCCAATGTGGTGCAATGGAGCCAAGATTCCCCTAGTGAGGATCTCATTGCGAGTCAAAAGGGGATCCAGTCATTGGTATCTTTTACAAACACATTGAAGATCCACAGAATTGTCCCATAACTGTGGAAGACTGTTTAGGCAAAGAAGAGTTATGGATTTTGATGAAAGGTAAGTCCCAATTCTCGTTACAGGATGGATTGTTGGTAAGAACCTCAAAGAATGGTACCTCACAATGGGTGGTGCCCGCGGCATTCCGAGAATTGATGTTACAGTACGCCCATGACGCCCCAACAGCTGGTCATCGAGGTGAGAAGTTAACGTATGAATTATCACGAGATTATGTTTATTGGCCTCATATGTTGCAAGACGTTCACACATATTGTCAAGGATGTTTAATCTGTCCTCAATTCCAGCCAAAAGCACCCACTCATCGGGCACCGCCGATGAAAAGGGGGATGTCCATGCCATGGTCAGACATGCAGATTGACTTTATTGGACCAGTAACAACTTCATCAAAAGGCAGCAGATATATGTTAACCATGACTTGTTTATTCACAAAATGGGTGGAATGTTTGACATTTTGATAAATAGTTTGACAATTTGATAAATGCTTCAACAGCTCATCATTATATGGAGAATCTACGCAAGCACCTTCAGCATGCATTTGCCCAGAAGAATCTAGAGAAAGCTGTAAGCGCCAAAACCTACTATGACCTGAGGACTGCTCAAAAGGAATACCAGGTTTCCAATCAGGTTTATCTCTATAACTTTGCCAGGGATCAGGTGAAAGAAAGCAAGTTCCTGCCTTCTTAGAAGGGACCTTATGTCGTCATTGACAAATTGTCACCTGTGGTCTACAAGATCAAAATTCCAAAGGGGGGTGGATTTATAGAGAAATGGGTGCATATTAATCAATTACGTGTTTGTCATCCTAGGTCACAACTTCACAAAATGGAAGGATTACCGGATGATGAGGAGTGAAGAGATATCAAGGTTCCAGCTAAAGACAGAAACCCAGGATCAGTATCATATAAACAAATGAGTGTACTAATCTATCCTCATGTTTTTTCCTCTGTAACTAATTATCTCTTGATTCACTTCTGAACCAAGAACTTGCTCTGTTAAAGAAAGAAAACTATGCCAAATTGAAGATGTATGGTAGTATGACTTCTTTTATTGTAGGGTAGATAAAAAGAAAAGTGGAAAGATGTATGTGCTTATATTTGTCATACAATATATTATAGGCGCAAAATGGCATCAAGGATTGTTGCTGTTATTTACATCGTCCAAATCTTGGGGAAGGAGTTCCACGCTGATCCGATCGTTGTACTAGGCCCTTCATCTGGGATCATGCTGCAGAATACCACGGGATTCATCTTGACGAATAAGAGGATTCTATCCCAGAAGATCTACGTCAGTTTGGATCCACGCATCTCCGTTGAAAGACAGTTCAATGTTTCCGAGATTCAGTCTCCAGAGATAAAGATGTGGTATCAAATACACATCGGTTATTCACAATAACGGATTACACAAATCCTGCAACAAACAAGAAAGACCCTGACCAGGGAACAGTTTTCCACGAGTCAATGACCAAAGTGGTTCATTTCTGCGATTGCAGCTGCCATAATCTTTGGCGTAGTAGACACTGTCGTTGCCACCGGTGTATCAGCTGCTAATTCCATCTCTATTAAGACATTGAAACTTCAGATCGGTTCGCTAAAAAGGAATCTGATGACTACTCCTGCAGAGATGGAAAATCAGAAGCAACATCTATTGGACTTATATTCTGTTGTGGAGGACACTATCGTCACCACCAACTTAAATTCAAAGTTATAGACCCACTCAATAAATCTTCATGAGAGTAACAAACAATTTAAACAAGAACTTCTATTCCTAAAGGAGCGTATTGACTTCAATACACAGATCTATCACAATGAAATACAAAATGGGATGCAATTTTTCAGAATCACTTTAGCAAAGCTCTGGCTGGAACATTACAAACCGAGTCCAAACACCCCAGTTTTTGGGGAACCCGTATAAAAAGCGTTTTTGACATTCCAATAAAATCCAATTTATTTCAATGTATTAGATTTTAATAATGGGGATTTGTTGTGCTTTTTCATAGGTATATAACATTTATATCTAAATATCATAATTATAGTGGATTTGATTATATATAAGAGGGCATATTCTGATATATTCACCATTTTGTATGTATTTTAAAGTTGGCCGAAATGGGTTCATGGACAGGACACAGTTCATATCATTTCTTCTCTGTAGATGTACCAGTCTGAGAAAAGTCATTCTTGTCTCCTTATAGATTTATGACTGAGATAAGGATATTCTCTAGACCTATCCTGTACTAATTATCCCTACAGTTTGATGTCTATTGGTGAAGCAGAAAATCTGTGATATCTGTATACACGTATATGAACCTTAGTTTTCTTAGTATAAGATGATCAATAGAACATATGTGATGTTTTATGTTGTTAAACATTATGAAGGATGTCAATGCATCTATTATCTTATACATTTCTCACTAGGAAAGCATGTACTACTAAAAAAATTATGAGAAGAATTTTAAGTATAGACTTTGTTAGTTTAAAAGCGATGTTATTTTAACCAACAATCTATCACCCATTGAAATGATAGAGGAGGCAGACATGTCTGTGAGAATACAAGGTCTATTATATTCTTATCGGTACCATAAATTTGATTATAAGAAAATATATGTATAAAAATTTTAACAAAATGTAATTTCACTACTCAGTATATATTCAAATAATCTCAATTTTTATTTATTTTTAACCCCTTGTTATTAACCATATCATTATATTGTGGTATAATCTAATATAAAATTCTGATCCCGCATTATCAAGTGTTGCATGATACCAAATGGGCATCAATGTAATAATTATTGTGTGATGCCCCACTGAAATACTTCATTGAAGCACTTTATAGATTATTTTTAAGCTGAGTAGAGCAACAATTGATACAATTGATATCTGCTGATATATTTATATACTATGGTCAGTAAGGATACTATATGTATGCAACCGTGATGCACTTGCACTTTATATTGATTAATATCACCATATACCCCCAACCTATAAGATTTTAAATGTTCTTAATCATGTGAAGCCAGTTTTTTTTGTAATTATGTAATGTCTAATAAAAATTGTGATTATTTGAATATATACTGAGTAGTGAAATTACTTTTTGTTTAAATTTTGATCCATATATTTTCTATTATTGGTTCCAATGATTCTGATATTGGGACACATATACATAGATGAGAAAAATATTCATTGGTTGTCTCATAAATTTGATAAGTTTAGGAGATGTCAAACTGATACCTGATTGTCTATGATTTAATTGGTACATGTGTCAAAGTTAATCCCTTTAGTTCTGATTTAGGATTCCATATGTTATGTGTATGGAATGTAAGATGAAGCCAGACCTGAACATTTAACCCTTACTAGTATGATGCTAATAGCTTATGCAATAGTGCCACCTAGGTAGCATTGCTCCAACAGCCGAAATGCATTCTGGGTGATACGGTGACATCACAGTCATTATCATATGTACACGCCTAACCGACAATGATTGGGAAACTCCAAGTTACGAAGGTGGGTCTAACTGATAAGTTTGTGATCATAAACCACATACATATGAAGGGGGGGGGGACACAGAGAAACAAATAACGAAAAAAAGAGGACAAAGAGAAAAAAGGAGGAAAAGAAAAAAGGAGGGACCCCCAGGAGAAAAGTCCCAATGATCAGAATGGACTTTAGAGCTAACTTCCCTTAGACTCGGCATATCATCTGCGTTCTCGGGTAGCGTATAACTTTATTATGTGTAGTATTGATTGAATTAATTGGCTTGATATTTAGTAACTCCCCGCTTTAGTGTGGATGTATAATGTTTAAAGTGCTACATCAATATTATCACTATTCAGTAAAGATGCATATTACTGAATAAAAGATATCGGAGAAACTCTCTGATTGGAATATTCAATTCCATAGTCAATATCTGTCCTGATAATTTATCAGTTGTGTCGCAATACTACCCGATATCCGAGATTGGTCATAGTTTGAGCAGAGCAAGGGTTCGTATTTATCTTTATCACTATTTAGTTTTATATCTCATAATTGTGGTCGGGACGTTGTATTACATACTTATGTTTGAGAAGTAATAAGGAACGCTGGAATTTGTGTTAGGGCCATCTAGTGGCGAATTTAGGGCACTGCATATAACTGTGTATTATTGCATATTATTGAGTTTTTTCTATTGCTTAAGCTTTGATTGTATTTTAAGTTATTGTATAATAAATCATTTATATTTTTGCATAAACGCTTGTAGACGATGTCCATTCAGAACTGTCCTCCCACCTCTCCTTCTGCTCCCTCTTTGACCGCCTACAATCTGGCTTCCGACCCCACCACTCGACCGAGACTGCCCTTACCAAAGTCACCAATGACCTAATGACAGCCAAAACCAAGAAACAATACTCTGTCCTCCTTCTCCTTGACCTGTCCTCTGCCTTCGACACTGTTGACCACTCCCTTCTGTTGCAAACTCTCTCATCTCTTGGCATCACTGACCTGGCCCTCTCCTGGATCACATCATACCTCACAGACTGGATGTTTAGCGTCTCCCACTCCCGCACCACCTCCTCGTCTCATTCCCTCTCTGTTGGTGTCCCGCAAGGCTCTGTCCTAGGACCCCTGCTCTTCTCTATCTACACTTTTGGCCTGGGACAGCTCATAGAGTCCCATGGCTTTCAGTATCACTCCTACGCTGACGACACACAAATCTACCTCTCTGGTCCAGACATCACCACCTTACTATCAAGAATCCCACAATGTCTATCTTCTATATCATCCTTCTTCACCTCTCGCTTTCTTAAACTTAACATGGATAAGACAGAATTCATAATCTTTCCCCCATCTTGTTCAACCCCCCCCAACAGACCTATCTATCATGATCAATGGCTGCACACACTCCCCAGTCAACAAAGCCCGCTGCCTTGGAGTGACCTTGGATTCTGCCCTTTTCTTCCGACCGCACATCCAAGCCCTTTCCACCACCTGCCGCCTCCAACTCAAAAACATCTCCCGCATCCGTGCTTTCCTTAACTTTGAATCTGCGAAAATGCTTGTACATGCCCTCATTATCTCCCGCCTAGACTACTGCAACATTCTCCTCTGTGGCCTTCCATCTAGCACTCTCGCACCCCTTCAATCTATCCTAAACTCTGCTGCCCGACTAATCCACCTCTCACCCTATTACTCCTCTGCCTCTCCCCTCTGCCAATCCCTTCACTGGCTCCCCATTGCCCAACGAATTCACTTTAAAGTACTAACAAATACATACAAGGCCGTCCATAACCTGTCCCCTCCCTACATCTCTGAGCTACTTTCCCGATACACCCCCACACGCACTCTCCGATCCTCACAAGACCTCCTTCTCTCCTCTCCTCTTATTGCCTCTTCCCACAATCGACTCCAAGATTTCTCCCGTGCATCCCCCATACTCTGGAACTCGCTACCCCAACATATCAGACTCTCACCTACAGTGGAATCCTTCAAAAGAAACCTGAAAACCCACCTCTTCAGACAAGCCTACAACCCGTGACCCTGCTGCCTCTATACTGCCATGACCAACTTAACCCGCACCTACTGTGTCCTTCTTCCATACCATGTAGATTGTAAGCCCTCACGGTCAGGGCCCTCTCTCCTGTATTATGTATGTGCACCCCTTATCATATGTACAGCGCTATGGAATGAATGGCGCTTTAATAATAAATAATAATAATAATACCATGTTTTACTGATTGCACAATATAAATAAATTAACAACAAACTCTTTTTGACATGTTTTATATGTCCACCTCTAGGATCAATTCCTTTGAAAATTTTCCTTTGATCCTTTCTTTTATATAAAACATTTGCTTTATATGCCCCACACTGCGGGCGCCATTGTCCGCGGCATGTAAAATGTTAAACAGGCCGACTCAGCACTCCTGCCGATCCGGGCTGTTAGAGCAGGGCCGCGGCTCTCATGTGAGAGCCGGGTCCCCGCTCCCCACTGCACAGGGGACCCGTGCAGCAATTAGACTGTGCCGCCGTAAAAAAACATTGGCCCAGCCTAAGGCCCCTTAGTGACCGCTGTAAAAAGGCATATGGGTGGTCACTAAGGGGTTAAGCACATTGCATATTACTTCAAGATAATGATTAGTTATAGAAAAAGCATTTTAGGACAGTAACGCCATTATTATACAATATTGTATATTATTGCAAGATAGCTTTCATATTACACGTTGCATATTACTGCAAAATAATGGGTAGTTACAGCAAAAGCAACACCATTTTTATACCCGTGTTATTGAACACGTAGTTCAAAGACATTTTACAGCAAATATTGCATTGTTATACACGTGTTAGTGAACGCATTATAACATGAGACATTATAGTTCAAAATTGCATTTTTATACCTGAGTGTATGCTTTACTGTTTTAGACCATGTAGTTCATACACATTTTACTGCATTAAAATGTCAACAAAAGTTTGCAGTGTGATTGTACAAGGGGAGGGACATTTCATTGCACCTCTGTCTTTAAATTACAATTTACTTCTGCTCTTTAAATTACTCTTGAAATTTTGCTAGTAATGTTTAATAATTTATTTACCAAACTCATGACTTTTTATTTATATGAAACCTGTGACTTTTCATTTATAGTCCTCAAAATAAAATGTCCCAGGCCTTGTCATCTGAGAGTCGGAATTTGAGTATAACAGCAATAGCAGCACCAGACAGCCTGCTAGTAATAGTTGTACTAGGTCACAGTTCTCCCTGGCTTCCGATATGCATCACATTATTAATGACAGCAAAGAGGATGAGATTGTGGAATAGATAGCTCACTCCTCCTCTCAGTCAAAACAGGATGATGTGGGTCACATCTGAGTCTTATACTGTGCTTTGGAGCCAGGGGTCACAGCATTCCTCCTGCTCCTCCTTCTTGTAACCCCAGAGAGGCCTTTCAATTGCATCTTCTCTGTATTCATTGTCCCTTCCTAGTGGGTCACTTTCTTTTTTTCCTAAGAAGAGGCAACAAAACCCCATGTGTTAGATACTCAAGATAGTCTCCCTGTTGATGACTTGTGTGAAAACAGTCAGCGTTTGGTCTGCAATGAGGAGGAGGTTCGGGCAGAGGTGGAGGACCCCATTCATAGCTGTGTTAGTGATGGCAGTAGTGGCACTTGTAGCCACTATTGTTAGTAGTGGTAGCGACAGTGGCACTAGGGGTGGGAGTCTTCAGGGGTGCCAAGTTGCCCACAAGTGTGGAGTGTGATGATGACTGTGTGTTGGACAGTACCTGGAAGCTGGATTGGGATGCTGAGGCGGAGGTAACATCAGAGGAACAGGGTGTTGGGAGTGGTGGCAGTGACAATATAGACCAGAGGCAACGTATGGCCAGAACCTCCATAAAAACTGCAGGGAATTTGATAAAATACATCAAGTAGCAAACATTCTGCTGACTGTCTCCAACTAACCAACTTGGCAAGGTTGACAATGGCAGGAACATTGTGGCCACACTGCATTTGGGGGAAATAACACATGCTCCCTGCATGATAAATTTAGCGATGCAATGCTTTTTTTTAAAGAAGTACAGTGGCTTTCAGAGGATGCTGGACATGTCCAGGAGACTGTCCTCACATGTCAGCTATTTTATATGGCAAGGAACGCTCCCCTGAACTTGCCGTGACAGAACAGTCTGCCATTGAAGTTGAAGCTCATCAGAGATGCCAGTCATATACTCAGGCCCTTCGAAGAGGCCATCAGATTTGTCAGTTGAGACAATTGCAGCATCAACTACGTCATCCCCCTGATATTTATCTTAGAGCAGACGCTCAACAGAAGAAGGGGTGACAGAAGAAGAACAGCTTATATATATAGCTTTTGGGGACCCACATGGAGAAAGTCCCATGGAGAAAAAAGTTCAGGATCAGGAACTACCACTGGAGGAGTATTCAATGGTGAAGGAACATCAGGACTTGGCTGATGATAATGACAATGACACCGGCCATGATGACCAATCATCCTAGTGGGGGTGGAGACAGAAATAATTGGGTCCATGGGCACGCTGGCAGAATGGCAAACTGTATGCTTGCTTATGTAATGACTGACATATGCTTACTGTCAAGCAACACTTTTAGACCCAAGCTATCAGAGCAAAATAGGGTAATGTTTTCCCATTGCCGAATGAAGGCCTGATTGCTTTATCACCTAGAAACACTGTGTATGCAGCTTGCCACAGCTTTCGGCGAACAGACTACTGCCTCTCATGTATCTGACAAGAAGACTTCTCTCCACCCCCACAGAGTCACCCACATTTCACTGTCTCTGCTAGAACAAGCAGCAGAAGTTGCAGCAGCATCCGGTTCCATATCTTCAACATGATGGAGAAATGTTTCAGTGTGCTGCACTAGGTTGATGCAAATCAGCAAATTGAGCAATACTGCCTGAACACCCAGGTTCAGTCTCACATGGACTCTGGCCTTTCTCTGGCGCATACTGTGTTTTCTAAACCCATGGACTACTGGGCAGGCAGAATGGAACAGTGACCCAAATTGGCCCAGCATGTTCTCTCTGTACTGTCTTGCCCTGTCTCCAGTGTCATCTCACAGAGGATTTTCTGCGTGGCAGGTGGCATTGTGACACCAAAACTAACAAAGTTGGCCCCTATTAAAAAATCACTTTTGTCAAAATGAATGAAGTTTGAATCTGTGAGCATTTTTATACTCCTCTGGCTGAGTCTGATGAATAGATCTGCCTTTTCTGATGGTACTCCATCATGCCACTGCCGCTGTCTGCCTGCTTACCATTATTACAACCTATTAAACCAACAAGATGTTGGTAAGATGCATGACATCACATAAAAAACCAAAAGACCCGTAGGGACACACATACAAAAAATATGAAACTTTATTAGGTAATTAATGACAAATAATTACAACAACACATGATTCGAGACAAGTATCTAAGACAAGTAAAGCAGCACGTTTTGCTCCCTTGAAGAAGCGGAGCGAAACGTGCGTCGGGGTGTGCTCATAGCTGACTGAAGGTTGGATCCCTGTATTGTACCATTTCAAAGGTATTTTCTGTCCCTTTTCCCTTTTATCTGCCAGTAGTTTTTATATCCACTGATGGTTTCCTACTGGTACCTTGTGTGGATTTTTGCACACAAGGCATTTGGGATTATGAGATAGTTTCCAGGCGATCATTGGTATATCATTTGTTATTGCTCATTTGCCCTTGTGTTGAGCAAGTTTAGATATTGGGATTTTATACCTTGTCAGTCAGCAGGTGAGCTACTTCTTGCAACACTACCTGTATTGCTGCTTAACTTGTTTTAGATATTTGTCTCAAATCATGTGTTGTTGTAATTATTTGTCATTAATTACCTAATAAAGTTTCATATTTTTTGTAAGTGTGTCCCTACGGGTCTTTATGGGTGTTTTTTCTGCTTACCATTATGTTCCGTAATCTATGGCTGCTGCTACTGCTGCCATCCTGCAACTCCCGCTGACTGCCTGCCTACCATCATGTTCTATTCCATACCGCTGCCGCCATCACAGGTGCTATGCCCTGCTGCTAATTCCCCTATTGTTACTTTCAATACCGCTGCTGCCACTACCATATCCACTACCTTGTCTGTTTCATGCTGTGCTCCTGCTGCTGCCGCTACAATTGTGGCCGCATGCCACTATTACCCTACCCCTTTCACATCCACACTGTACTGCTGCTTCTACCAATAAAAGGAAGAATTTTTACAGGCTCGTTCAGAACAAGCCACTGTTTCTTCAGATAATTAACACTTATGTGTGTAGAAATGTTGGCAGGAATTCTGCCTCCTTTTTGCCAGTTTTAAACACACTCTTAACACCATCACCCATACGTGTACCTATAGCTATATATGTCAGGGTCACTCTGACATTATTTGCTATTGCTGTCATTGCATTCCAGAGGTTAAAAAGGGGGGAGGGGGGAGAAAGAGCAAAAGCTCATAAAAATTAAAGGAAAGAGATAACAAAAAGATATCAAAATCTGAGTCCTAGGAAACCCCAGAATGTCTATTTTTAGGCCATTTGGAACATATTTGATTTGTGTAGAATTTAACTTACTCTATGTATTAATGCATCAGTATAATGCAACTAACTGCTATATTAACGTTGCAGTATAATACGTTGGATTTAACTGGCTGCTAAATAAAATGATGTTTCTGCAGGCACTGCAGGATTTTGGTGATGGCAGATTTGCAGACTGGCAGATTTGCAGTGCATTTACATGAAGCTTTCCACTTGTCAGGTGCTGCCCTGAGTATAAAACACACAAAGAACCCTATACATTGATAAAGCTCTGACTTTTCTACTTATTGATTCAATCTACCCTCTGAGCTAGCCCAGAGACTCAAGAACCTGCCAAAATCCTGCTCACTGATTGGCTCACAGGCTGTCTGTCAGCCTCTGAGCCAATCAGGGCACACTCCCTGTTCATCCTCCCTGCCCTTCTCCCCTCCAATTTTCACAGTAAAATAGTGCAGATGCCATTTTGCACGAATCATTTGGCAGCAGAATTTTTGTAAACTTTATAACAAATCTGATGAGTTTAGAATTTCCCCTCTCATCTGTACTCAGAATTCTATAATTATCTGAAGCTAATTTGCTTTAGTTTTATCCCTAATTGTAAATCACCATTTATACAGTGTCACACAAGAACTAAAGAAATTTGTTATTAACCCTTTGGAATCTTGTGGTTTCTTTTCTTCACAGTATTTTTTATGGTAATTTAAATACACTATACATTTTCCTCTAGTTACATATAAATAACACTGTGACAGAACATAGAGTCTATAGGACTACAGACACCATTAACAAGGCAAGCATCATAGATCATTATATCAGTTAATGCCTGTTTGTATTAATACAAGCTTGGTGTATTTATAATGTTCCTACATAAATGCAAACCATATCTTCGCATGGATTCAGTTTTGGTGCCATTTCTGTATGCATAAAATATTCAGTTTTGGTTATTAATATCATAGTTTGCAGAACTTAAAGGCAATGTACAGTCGTGGCCAAAAGTTTTGAGAATTACATAAATATTGGAAATTGGAAAAGTTGCTGCTTAAGTTTTTATAATAGCAATTTGCATATACTCCAGAATGTTATGAAGAGTGATCAGATGAATTGCATAGTCCTTCTTTGCCATGAAAATTAACTTAATGCCAAAAAAACCTTTCCACTGCATTTCATTGCTGTCATTAAAGGACCTGCTGAGATCATTTCAGTAATCGTCTTGTTAACTCAGGTGAGAATGTTGACGAGCACAAGGCTGGAGATCATTATGTCAGGCTGATTGGGTTAAAATGGCAGACTTGACATGTTAAAAGGAGGTGATGCTTGAAATCATTGTTCTTCCATTGTTAACCATGGTGACCTGCAAAGAAACGCATGCAGCCATCATTGCGTTGCATAAAAATGGCTTCACAGGCAAGGATATTGTGGCTACTAAGATTGCACCTCAATCAACAATTTATAGGATCATCAAGAACTTCAAGGAAAGAGGTTCAATTCTTGTTAAGAAGGCTTCAGGGCGTCCAAGAAAGTCCAGCAAGCGCCAGGATCGTCTCCTAAAGAGGATTCAGCTGCGGGATCGGAGTGCCACCAGTGCAGAGCTTGCTCAGGAATGGCAGCAGGCAGGTGTGAGCGCATCTGCACGCACAGTGAGGCGAAGACTTTTGGAAGATGGCCTGGTGTCAAGAAGGCCAGCAAAGAAGCCAATTCTCTCCAAAAAAAACATCAGGGACAGATTGATCTTCTGCAGAAAGTATGGTGAATGGACTGCTGAGGACTGGGGCAAAGTCATATTCTCAGATGAAGCCTCTTTCCGATTGTTTGGGGCATCTGGAAAAAGGCTTGTCCGGAGAAGAAAAGGTGTCATGTGTCCTGTGTCATGCCAACAGTAAAGCATCCTGAGACCATTCATGTGTGGGGTTGCTTCTCATCCAAGGGAGTGGGCTCACTCACAATTTTGCCCAAAAACACAGCCATGAATAAAGAATGGTACCAAAACACCCTCCAACAGCAACTTCTTCCAACAATCCAACAACAGTTTAGTGAAGAACAATGCATTTTCCAGCACGATGGAGCACCGTGCCATAAGGCAAAAGTGATAACTAAGTGGCTCGGGGACCAAAACGTTGACATTTTGGGTCCATGGCCTGGAAACTCCCCAGATCTTAATCCCATTGAGAACTTGTGGTCAATCCTCAAGAGGCGGGTGGACAAACAAAACCCACTAATTCTGACAAACTCCAAGAAGTGATTATGAAAGAATGGGTTGCTATCAGTCAGGAATTGGCCCAGAAGTTGATTGAGAGCATGCCAAGTCGAATTGAAGAGGTCCTGAAAAAGAAGGGCCAACACTGCAAATACTGACTCTTTGCATAAATGTCATGTAATTGTCGATAAAAGCCTTTGAAAGGTATGAAGTGCGTGTAATTATATTTCACTACATCACAGAAACAACTGAAACAAAGATCTAAAAGCAGTTTAGCAGCAAACTTTGTGAAAACTAATATTTGTGTCAATCTCAAAACTTTTGGCCACGACTGTACTCCTTTGGGGGCAGTTTATTTTATTATTGCTTTGTACTCATTTTGAGCTAAAAATCATATTTTCAATTGGTCTTTATTAAAAAATGTAAGCCCCTTTCTCTGTACAGCCTTGGGAGTCTCTAGTAGCAGGCTCTGTATATATTTTTTTTGTTATTTGTATTTTATATTTTGTAGCGATAAGGGGGTCATTTGTTAAGAGCGGCACTTTAGACGACGCTTATAATAGCTGTTGGTGAATCCGTCAAAGTTATGTAGAGGCGCCGGCCTCTACATAACTTCGCTGTGTCCAGCGCCAGTCTAAATGTAAGCCAGCTTCCTTGCTTCACATGGCACCGGCCGTTAACCCGATGGCTTGAATCGGTTCCGTGATCCGGCAAAATACAGCAAAAGATAGGACATGTCCTATCTTTTGCAGAGAAGAGGCATGGATCGGATGCACTTCCGTGGGCTTTTGGGTCTGTGCTTCTGCACCGCAAAAGATGGGGCATGTCCTATCTTTTGCAGTATTTTGCGGATTGCGGACCCATTCAAGGCAGTGGGTCTGCACCGCAATATGAGATTTACACAGCTGGTGTCCGTGTATATTGCGAACCACTATTTATGGTCCACAACATGCGCACGGCAACTATACGGTCGTGTGCATGAGACCTTACTGTTTGATCAATGATTTCCAATATATTTATTAATGATCTTGTAGAAGGCTTGCATAGTAAAGTATCAATTTTAGCAGATGACACTAAACTGTGTAAAGTAATTTACACTGAAGAGGACAGTTTACTACTACAGAGGGATCTGGATAGATTGGAGGCTTGGGCAGATAAGTGGCAGATGAGGTTTAACACTGACAAATGTAAAGTTATGCACATAGGAAGGAATAATGCAAGTCATCCGTACATACTAAATGATAAAACACTCGGTAACACTGACATGGAAAAGGATCTAGGAATTTTAATAAAGAGCAAACTAAGCTGTAAAAACCAGTGTCAGGCAGCTGCTGCCAAGGGCAATAAGATAATGGGTTGCATCAGAAGGGGCATAGATGCCCGTGGTAAGAACATAGTCTACCACTTTACAAATCGCTAGTCAGACCACACATGGAGTACTGTGTACAGTTCTGGGCTCCTGTAAACAAGGCAGACATAGCAGAGCTGGAGAAGGTCCAGAGGAGGGCAACTAAAGTAATAAATGGAATGGGGCAACTACAGTACCCTGAAAGATTTTTAAAATTAGGGTTATTCACTTTAGAAAAAAGACGACTGAGGGGAGATCTAATTAATATGTATAAATTTATCAGGGGTCAGTACAGAGATCTATCCCATCATCTATTTATCCCCAGGACTTTGACTGTGACGAGGGGACATCCTCTGCGTCTGGAGGAAAGAAGGTTTGTACACAAACATAGAAGAGGATTCTTTACGATAAGAGCAGTGAGACTATGGAAATCTCTGCCTGAGGAGGTAGTGATGGTGAGTACAATAAAGGAATTCAAGAGGGGCCTGGATGTATTTCTGGAGCGTAATAATATTACAGGCTATAGCTACTAGAGAGGGGTCGTTGATCCAGGGAGTTATTCTGATTGGAGTCTGGAAGGAATTTTTTATTTCCCTAAAGTGGGGAAAATTGGCTTCTACCTCACAGGGTTTTTTTTTTTTGCCTTCCTCTGGATCAACTTGCAGGATAACAGGCCGAACTGGATGGACAAATGTCTTTTTTCGGCCTTATGTACTATGCTACTATGTTACTATGATTGTAAACCAAAGTCGGGAGTGCAGCCTACACAAAGATAAGGTATACACTACTCACAAAAAGTTACTGATATTTGGATTTGGATTTCGGGTGTAATTTATGGAAAACCTAAAAAGTTCATGCTACAGTGATATTATATCATGAAAGTAGGGCATTTAAATAGGAGCATGCAATGGTGATTTCCTCACCTCAAACAATTTATTGAAACAAAAGTCAACAACAGTGGTGGGTATACCCCCCACGAAAAAATGTCAATGTCTCAATAACTTGTCATATGGACTTGATCATCAATTACAGCTTTACAACGACGTCTCATGCTGTTCACAAGTCAACTTATTGTCTGCTGAGGCATGGCATCCCACTCTTCTTGAAGGGCATTCCTCAGGTCATTGAGGTTCTGGGATACAGAGTTACGAGCTTCTAGACAGTGACTCAGCTGATCCCATAGGTTTTCAATGGGATTCAGGTCTGGAGAAAATGCAGGCCACTCCATTTGAGGTACCCCAGTCTCCAGCAGTAGCTCCCTAATGATGCTACCTCGATGAGCTGGCGCATTGACATCCATGAAGATGAAATTAGGCCTGTGTTGTTCACGCAGAGGCCAATGATTGGATTAATTCAAGTAGTATGGGCTTGTCAGTGTACTATTCACAAAGTGTAGGGCAGTTCTGTATTGACTAGACCAGGGATGGCCAACCTGCGGCTCTCCAATTGTTGTAAAACTACAATTCCCACCATGCCCTGCTGTAGGCAGTCTGGGCATGCTGGGAGTTGTAGTTTTGCAACAGCTGGAGAGCCGCAGGTTGGCTATCCGTTGGCTAGACACACCTGCCCACACTGTAACACCACCACCACTAAAGGCTCGTCTGGTGACAATAGTGGCTGATGCATAGCACTCTCAGCATGAATCGACTTTCATCAGTGAACAGCACTGAGGCCCGCTGGTCCCTCGTATAGTGTAGATGCTCTCTGGCCCATGCAAGACGATGGCGCCTGTGCCTGATGGTATGGTCAGGCACCCTTTCAGGTCATCTAGCACAAATACCACACTGATGTAAATGGTTTTGAATGGTCTGACATGACACTTGGGTGCCTCTTACCTCCCTTAAATGTGCCTGGAGTTGTGTGGCATTCATCATCTGGTTCCACAGGGCATTGCGCACAATTAAGCGGTCATCCTTGTGGGATGTGACCAAAGGACGTCCACTTCTATGCCTTTTCTGTGACTCTTCTAGTATCTCTGCATCTCTGTTGCAACCTGCTGATGACACTCTGCGAGACTCTAAGCTCAGTGACCACTTCCGTCTGAGAACATCCTGCTTGAAGCCTCGCAAAGGCAAGGTACTGTTGATCAATTGTTAGGTGTTGTCTTGGTCTCATGATGTCAAAATGTGAACAGCATGATGAGGAGGACTGTTTAAATACCAATTATAATTGAACCAGGGAATGTATTGGGAGATTCATGGATCAAACAACTGTGGTGAATTTTGCCATTAAGCTCTTTGTTAGAGAACAGCAAGTTGAGTAAAAAGTACTGAAACACTAAACAGTTGGACATGGCATTCAATAGTTTAGAGAAGGTCACATTAAGTCATGCTCCTGTAATTTGCCCACTGGCTCCTGGTATTGCCCACATGGCCCAGGTAGGTGAGTGTTAGGTCCTGAGCTACTTGAGAAACCTTGGCGCGGTGCCCGGGCTCAGACATGTCCTACACCGTAGGACATGTTGGCTAATCTCTCAATTTTAAAATCAGTTTGAGGGTTTAGTAAGACCGCAGAGTGCACCTGTCTTTGCTATTATTTTGTTATATTGTCATATTTATTATCACATCCACATAATTGCTATCTTGTGTAGGATGTCTATTGTGGTACTTTTGGTTTACTGCGGGCATCCTCCACTGTATGCATTTTTGCTGGGGATCGTCTTTAGCAACTGGCCACTAGTGCAGGATTTGCTCCCCTGTATATATATGCACAACTGCATGTGGGTTTGAGCACTTCCTGCTTGTTTAATACCACGCCATTTTTTTAAGTTTGTATATATAGAGATGCCTGGAGGTGTATAAACTCCAATTTAAATGTGCCTGCTTTCCATCTACAGACTACATTTAGGTGCACCTGTGAGGCCTGGGCCATATCAGCCAGTCTTGAGTGGGACTCGCAGACTCCTCCCTCCTCCCATTGCTAGCATGGTTACATGCTGGAGGTAACTGGCGAGTTGTTTGTGAGTCGGCCTCATGCTCCTGTAATTTGCCCACTGGCTCCTGGTATTGCCCACATGGCCCAGGTAGGTGAGTGTTAGATCCCGAGCTACTTGAGAAACCTTGGCGCGGTGCTCGGGCCCAAACATGTCCTACACCGTAGGATATGTTGGCTAATCTCTCAATTTTAAAATCAGTTTGAGGGTTTAGTAAGACCGCAGAGTGCACCTGTCTTTGCTATTATTTTGTTATATTGTTATATTGATTATCACATCCACATAATTGCTATCTTGTGTAGGATGTCTATTGTGGTACTTGTGGTTCACTGCGGGCATCCTCCACTGTATGCATTTTTGCTGGGGATCGTCTTTAGCAACGGGCCACAAGTGCAGGATTTGCTCCCCTGTATATATGCAAAACTGCATGTGGGTTTGAGCACTTCCTGCTTGTTTAATACCACGCCATTCTTTTCAGTTCACATTAAGTTTACCAGTAAAGATTAGAGTGCATTTTTTGTTTATCCTGAAATTTCAACGACAAGCCAAATATACCAAACTATTTGTGAGTAGTGTAATAGAAAATTTGCACCTGTTCTGTGTTCTTGACCAGCTCCTTATTTTGTCTCAGAATCAATGATGCATATCACCAAACGCTGACTGCGTGAAAGTGGCCTAAAATTGCTGAGCTGCAATACAACACAATACAACACAAAGGCAGTAGTAGTAGTTTTAAAATAAAATATGCCATGTTTTAAAAATACTGTACAACTTTGTCAATTCATATGCAGCAGCTGGAATAGACTAGAGTTAAATCACTTTGTACTACACTGCAAGCGATTTTGTGCCCCAGATTGACCACATTGTACATGATAAACCAAATAAATTTTATGAATCAAATCATTTACAACTCCATATCTGACCATTCACCTACTAGTGGTCAAGACATAAAGCAATGCTAACCATTAGAAATGGGAACTGAATGTATCCCTGATCAAATGCATGAAAAAAATTCATTTTAAAACACAACCTTTTCACTTTTTTACAGTAGCATGTGTATTATGATATTTTTAATGGTTTTTCTAATTTTTATCAAATTTTGTACATCTTTGTGTCCTGGCTTCTTTCAAGTCCTATATACTGTATAAGCAATAAAAAAGGCAAGAAAAAACACGTCTTGTTTTAACAACTAGCAGACTCTGGGGAGTTATCACATCTAGTTAATGTTAAGTTCTTAGGGGTTGCTCATTGAAAAAAAAAGTTTAATTGTACGTACCTCAGCCATTTGAGCGTAAAGAGGCCTTGTGAGGATCCTGCGCAAAATCTTGTTCAGCACGTAATTACGTCATCATGTTGGCCGGTGTGGTGATGTCATATGTCACTGCGCACAAGATATTGTGCGGAATCTTCAAGAAAGATGGCCACGGCAACCTCTTTGCACTCAGATGGATGAGGAAAATCAATTTGTTATCACGAAGCACAAGGAAATTCTGCTTCACGGTGAATCTAATTATTCCTGAAATTCGGATTGAAGTCCACTTTGTAAACTTCGATTTGCTCAACTCTAGTAGTGACTGTTACAGTACCGTAACTCTGCTACATCTGTTGTGATTTGTGAGGTTATTTATTTACAGGAAGGGCATATTTGGAGGTGTAATATCTACATTTCTTGTATATTTATGAAAAGCTTTATAGTAACTGTACAGTATACTGGCTAAATTTAGTTTTTTTAGATGCTAATGACACTTTTGGAGGTAAATTTATTGTATGTATGTTTACTTTTATTGCATGCTTTTTTGGCTAAATCATTTTTTACATATGGTTTTATAAAAAATCTTCAACCATGTGTCTTTTGCTGCCTGCATGTGTTCACATACATTTTATCCTGCTCAGCCACATTCAATGTAAAATCTGTTTGATGAGCTCTCTAATGGCTCAGCCTGTAGCCTTTATCTTTGATCTCTTGAAAAATCTAAAACAATGTCCGTCTTTTAAATCTCTGTAAAACCAACTGAAGCTAAGAAGGAGGGAAAAGAGGATTATATATTATAAATAAAATATATACTATGGACTAGTGGAGAAGGGAGAGCAACAGGGCCATGTGTGGTTGTCCATCCCATAACTTTTATGCTTTACTTCAGGGAAGTATACTGAAACCCCTACCAAGAGAGCTTGTCCTCTCCCTGCTGGCCTACCCCGTTGTTGGGATTAGTGAAGCTCCATCAGTCAGATAAAACTTATTCTAAAATTATTATAACTACTAAACATAACAGGAAACAGATTTCAAAAAAATAATCTTAGTTTAGATAAATTGAATGGTTTCAATAGGTGTATACATTTATTTGGGTGCAAACATATAATAGTTATATATAATTTAGCTAGTTATATATAATGTAGCTAGTGTGGTATATCGTACTTGCAGTACCTACTTTGGTCATTCTCTACAATTAGTATGGAATATTTCATGAGGAAATGCCACAGTATTACTGTACACTGCATGGAATATAGCTCACACAATTAATTGCTTAGTGTTGAGTAGTAGAGGCAATAGTTCTCTAGACTTAGGCTTGCTGCCCTGGGATTGTCTCTGCTTCTTCCGGAGCCCGTGATGGATGGAACCAGTATTTGAAGGAAGTTCTGTGTGTATTCTGGTTGTCGTGGTGATGCTGGGGAGGGTCTTTTTTTGCTGTGCACAGAGTCCCCTTTGTGCACTTGTATCCCATTCACAGCAGCCACACTGGGAAATGCTTAGACTGCCTCTAAACCTCTCGTTCACATAGCAGATAGGGGGCCACTTCAGTCACTGTGTCATCAGTAATTGGCATTGCCCTGCGCTGATTACATCATCTTTTGCTTAAAATGTCAATATTTACTGGCCTATCACTGTTTTGCATGAAACAATTATTTCTCGACAGTTTTATCATTATTAATGCAAATGTAGATTGTCCATGGCCATGAGCCTAAGTTTTTTTTTATTCTATAAAGAAATACTGCAATAAAAAAATATTATGATATTAGTCAAAATTACATTCCTGCCCAGTAATGTGAACATTCATTGATGGCTGTCTGGCATAGACTATGTATTGCTTTATATAAAACTCTCCTATTCAGAAGAATAGATTTATGAATAATTAACTTTCTAAGATGGTATTATGAGCCTGTGCTAGATCCTCAGCATCCAGGGAAGCATGATCTGCTTTACATTGACACAGCTTCCTCCTCAGTTGAACAATTATTCAAAACTGGACTGTGAAAATCTGAATTCTGGCCCATGTGACATTTGTCTGCATACTATATCGGTATATTGCCTTTTACAGGCTACTGTATAATGTAACTAGGCATGTAAAATAATGTTATAATGTAACTTGCTACAATTATAACAAATACTAAATCCTAGTACATGAACCAACAATATATAGTTACAGGGTGATAGTAATAGAGGATAATGTACTACAAGCTAAAAAGAACTATGTACAGGTGTTAACCTTACAGGGGATTTGGGGTTGTGACCATCTGACCCTCTATACAGATAAGGTTTTTCTGTGCCAAACATAAAGAGGTGACAGTGGGGAGAGACTTCCTGTGGGCAGAAGGCCAGTGCAGCCTGTCTGAGAGCCATGCTAATCAGCACAGCGTGCGGATACTCTCACCCATACATAGCTCATCCTGAGGGATAGCTGCTCTGCCAAAAGTGCACATTCCAGCACCAGGACATTCTAGGATAAATACTGCACTTTCTGTCCTTATGACCTGACTGTTTGTTTGTGGCTTGTGAATGTATTTTTTTTTCATAGATTAGCTTCTCAGGAAGAAAGTTATTTAGGTATGTACAGATATAAGGAGCAAGGTATTTTTTAGTTATTAAAAGGTCTGCTTTTTTTTCACAGAAACAGCACCACTCTTGTTAGAATTCTGCATTTACAGTAGTATCGCAATTCTACACCATTCAAGGACTGAGCAACACTCCAGTCCATTGGCTATGTGTAGAATGGCAGCTGTTTCTGCCACAAAAATAGACCCTTTTTTGTTATACACGTGCAATGCTTTAATACACTTTTATATAGGTGCTCATTAACTTATACTGGTAAAACTCAAAAAAGTGGAATATCGTGCAAAAGTCCATTTATTTCTGTAATGCAATTTAAAAGGAATTACATTAATGCAGCTTAAAATTAGAATATTGTGAAAAGGTTCAATATTCTAGGCTCAAAGTGTCACACTCTAGTCAGCTAATTAATCCATACCCCCTAAGAAAAGGGTACCTCAAAATTGTGACTTTGGGGTTTTCATAAGCTGTAAGCCATAATCATCCAAATTATAACAAATAAAGTCTTGAAATATCTCGCTTTGCATGTAATGAGTCTATCTCATATGTTAGTTTCACCTTTTAAGTTGGATTACTGAAATAAATGAACTTTGCACGATATTCAAATTTTTCGAGTTTCACCTGTATGTGTCACGGCTGAGGATGGGGAAAACCCTCAGCCGTGCGATGACAGAAGATGGTGGTCGCTGCTTGGCCAGGAGCACAGAATTAGGGAGCAGGTCACCTCCTATCGCATCCCTAATCTGACCCTGACTCCTAGCTGCATGAGCCGACCTTGAAGGTAGGAGGGCTCATGCTCCGGAACCTCGGATCCCTAGGAACCCTCCGCAGATCCCTAAAGCTAGGAGCAGGGTAAGATGACCGGTTCCTCCTAGACACGGAGGAACAGGAGTCTCACAGGCCAGGCTACAATAAAAGGGGAACATATACAACCTATGGCAATGGCAGGTAAATGCCATAAGCACAACACCCACCTGCCACAGACACAAAGCCTGGAACCCATGCGCAAGTGCTGCTGTCCTAAAACACAAACGGACACAGCACACACCACACACATCACACAGGAACCCAGGACCATAAGCTGCAATAAGAAACATACAACAGACACATCTTCATCACATCAAACAAGATTTATGACCACAAGGGTGGCTCTCAGTGGCAGATGGTATAAACCAGGAGCAGGGCCGTTTCTAGGGGCGGGCGGGCCGGGCGGCCGCCCGGGGCGCTGTCAGAAGGGGGGCACCGGCAGGGGCGCCCTCTTGTCGTTTCTCTGCCGTGCGCCCTGGCTCCCTCGCTCTGAGATCTCTCCTGCCCTGCGACCTGCGCCCGAGTGCCGAGTCCTCTCACTCAGGGCCGGCGCCACCACCCGGCAAACCCGGGCAAATGCCGGGGCCCCCTGCTCCTGGGGGGGCCCACTGTGCCCGCTCACTTCTGCAGCTGTGTCCTGCCTGTTCTGAGTTCTGGGGCAGCTTACCCCAGCAATGCAGACAATTTTCGCCATGTGCACTGCTGGGGTGGGCGGCCCCAGGACTCAGAACAGGGTAGATGGAGTTGTTTCGGTGGATGATCGATCCTATGCTAGAATGTAGTTGTTAGAAGGAGTTCTGTGACATCAATGGTCACATGACAAACCCTGACGGCAGCAGCAGCTTGTTGAAGGAGGAGGGGCTGTACCTGCAAGATGCAGAGTGAGGTAGGATGTGCTGCTGGAGAACCAGAACTTGTGAGGGGCAGCATATGGAGCTCATATATCAGGGGGCAGGTGGAGCTGAGATATGAGGGGGGGCAGGTGGAGCTGAGATATGAGGGGGGCAGGTGGAGCTGAGATATGAGGGGGGCAGGTGGAGCTGAGATATGAGGGGGCAGGTGGAGCACTCAGGGGCAGTGGGGTTCAAGTGGAGTGGAATCTGGTGCAATTAAGGGGGTTTATCATACAGATCCAGGTGTATTCTGAGGGCCAGTGTGTGTGTGTGTGTGTGTGTGTGTGTGTGTGTGTGTGTGTCACCATCACCATGCCCACAGTGTTCCCTTTGTCTTGACACAGCTGCATCAGGACATTCTGTGCAGGGCAAGATGAAGATGGAAGAGGAGGCAGCACCGCCAGCATGGAGTCTGTGGTAGAGGCACAGGGAGGCACAATAAGGACGCAGGTAACACTACTACATGATTTACACTAGTGTTATCTGTGGTTTACATAGGACTACAGGTAACACTATCACATTATCAGCACTAGTGTTATCTGTGGTTTTACATAGGACTGCAGGTAACACTACTACATTTTCTGTACTCAGATAGCCATGACTGTGTTATCTATGCTGTTACATAGGACTGCAGGTGATATCTACTGTATTATCTGTACTCAGAGAGTTACCACTGTGTAAGGGGGCCCACTGAGACTTTATCGTCCAAAGGGCCCACATGATCCTGGAGCCGGCCTTGCTCTCACTCTTCAGACAGTGCCCGTACGTACTACCGAGTCCAGTCACTCAGCTCCGGTACATGCGGGCGGCACTTACTGACGTCATGCGCCTGCTCCTCCCACTAGGCGGCGCAGGCACGGGACGTACAGTGAGTGAGTGAGCGCCGCACTGCCTGCCTGTTACCGCCCGCCCTGAGCACCTGAGCAGTGCTGATGCTGAAAAGAAGCCTGCTGTGAGGCGAGTGATGGTCTGTGGGGGGGGGGGGGAAATTAATTACAATGGGGGCGGGGGCCACTGTGGGAGACATGAAAATGGGGACCACTGTCACTGTGGGGTACATTAAGTTTAATAAGGATCACTATGGATATTATTTAGAATGGAGGCTGCTGTGGGTGTCATTACTCATTATAACTATAATGTCTGATAGGCCTAGTCCTGAGCTGAGTTATATTACCCTGCCCATGCCCTGTATAATAATGTACCCATCCCTGGGGTAATATAACTAAGGGGTATCAGGGTACATTATTATACAGGGCAGGGTAATATAACTCAGGACTAGGCCTATAAGACATTATACAGTTATAATGACACCCACAGCAGCCTCCATTCTAAATAATGTCCATAGTGATCCTTATTAAAAATAATGTCCCCCCACAGGCAGGCTCTGCGGGCGGCAGCGCTCACTCACTGTACGTCATGCGCCGCGTGACGTACAGTGAGTGAGGTGAGCACCGCCGCCCGCACTGCCTGCCTGTTACCGCCCGCCCGGAGCAGTGCTGAGAAAGAAGCCTGCTGTGAGTGAGAGCCTGAGTCTGTGGGACAGTGGGTCACTGGGTGCGTCACTGTGACCGTCCGTGCAATGTGGTTACACATTTTTTACAATGGGAAGACACTTATTTCATCGAGCAGTTTTGAGGAGGGGGGGGGGGGGGGGGAGTTTTTTTGGACACTCGCCCTGAGAGAAATTTTACCTAGAAACTGCACTGACCAGGAGGGTGACTCCAGCTTACACACAAGGCTGAAGTACCTCTCAGACATCAGGTCTCAACTGAGGCTTTATAGCCCATGTAGCCACACCCACAGTCAGACACACCCAGTGCACACACACACTAGGAAGGAAGTTAACCCTTCCAACACCAGGGAAGGGAAAACAACAACTAAAAGGGAAATAGACACACACAATTACCCTGCAGCTGTTACCGCAGACAACGACATGCACGGCAGCCATGTCAAGGGAGCCGGCCAGAAGGCCGAGACACTGCCAGCACGTGTAAACAACACAACACGTTGCCACGGGCAGCCACAGGCGAAGGGAAGTGTCAGTGCACACACACAAACCACGTGCACACCAAACCTACAACAAGGCACACCTAGAAAGACAGGTTGCCAGGTGCAACCGCATGCAGACTGCAGCAAGCTGCCAAGCAACAGCTCAGGCCGCTATGCTGCCAGGCACATAAATAGAGCATGTTGCCAACGGCAACCACAAGTGAGGCAACATACAAGCGGCCCTCACCTGTGGCTGAAACAACCACACGAGACCGCAGGCAACAGCATGCTGTGATAGGAGTCACGACCATGACCATGGTCGTGACACTCCCACCCCTCAAAGCCCCCCCACCAAAAAAAACGAAAACCAGAGAGGGACCCAATACAAGGGGATAGGAGAAGGGGAATCAGTGTCAGCACCAGCGAGTCTCCCCAGGACTGCTGCCGGACCCTGGAACAACACACAGGAACCAGGATCCGACTGCCAGCCTCTGGAACAACACACAGGAACCAGAGACCAGCAAAGAAACAGCCCGAGGAGACCGCACTGACACTGCGTCCACTCTCTATTAACGTCCCCACTCCAGTCGCTGCCGACAGACACTCCTACCCAGCACACAGCCGGAACACTAACGGAATGCTGCCAGCAGACGACCAGAGATAGGAACATAGAGAGGGACGAGGGATCACCAACACGGAAGGTAAGGTGGCGGGGAATATGCCACCAACCTCGCCGTTAACGGTGATCCCCAAAAACGCTCTCCCTCCGGAGAACGCGCATGCAGGCCAAAAGATATGGCGAATGCATGCTGCACCCTCTTCCGAAGGCGTGCAACCTCACACCAAAAAACACCACGGTGAGAGAATAAAAATAAGGGGATGCCAAAACAGAACACGGTGAAGGGATGGCAGAGAAAAGCCACTCACCGCGCTGTCCGCGGCGATACCCCCACAACGCTCTCCCTCCGGAGAACGCGCATGCACCCCATAAGCATATGGCGATGCATGCTTCACCCTTTTTCGAGGGAATAGCCCGATGAGAAGCCTTTGTGGTCATACTGTCACGGCTGAGGATGGGGAAAACCCTCAGCCGTGCGATGATGGAAGATGGTGGTCGCTGCTTGGCCAGGAGCACAGAATTAGGGAGCAGGTCACCTCCTATCGCATCCCTCCTATTGCAACCTATGGCAATGGCAGGTAAATGCCATAAGCACAACACCCACCTGCCACAGACACAAAGCCTGGAACCCATGCGCAAGTGCTGCTGTCCTAAAACACAAACGGACACAGCACACACCACACATCACACAGGAACCCAGGACCATAAGCTGCAATAAGAAACATACAACAGACACATCTTCATCACATCAAACAAGATTTATGACCACAAGGGTGGCTCTCAGTGGCAGATGGTATAAACCAGGAGGGTGCCTCCAGCTTACACACAAGGCTGAAGTACCTTTCAGACATCAGCTCTCAACTGAGGCTTTATAGCCCATGTAGCCACAGCCACAGTCAGACACACCCAGTGCACACACACACTAGGAAGGAAGTTAACCCTTCCAACACCAGGGAAGGGAAAACAACAACTAAAAGGGAAATAGACACACACAATTACCCTGCAGCTGTTACCGCAGGCAAAGACATGCGCGGCAGCCGTGTCAAGGGAGCCGGCCAGAAGGCCGAGACACTGCCAGCACATGTAAACAACACAACACGTTGCCACGGGCAGCCACAGGCGAAGGGAAGTGTCAGTGAACACACACAAACCATGTGCACACCAAACCTACAACAAGGCACACCTAGAAAGACAGGTTGCCAGGTGCAACCGCATGCAGACTGCAGCAAGCTGCCAAGCAACAGCTCAGGCCGCTATGCTGCCAGGCACATAAATAGAGCATGTTGCCAACGGCAACCACCGCAGGCAACAGCATGCGGTATGTTGCATAAAAAAACTAATAAAATCCTCCACAATGTATAAACTGCCTGTAAAAATATACCTTAGTAAAACAGAGAAGAATAACAGATTACAGATACCATTGACAGCTCTAAAATTTTGCATATTGTCTAACAGCTTAGACAATACCTATGTCATCACACAAATTACTTGATATAATTTACAATTCAATAAGAACAGATGCATTTCTATAATAATTTACGTCATAGTGATAGCAATAATTCTCATGCTTACTATATGACACAGTAAACAGCTGGCATTCCCCATCTAAATGCACCTCAAACTCATATCAATGAATTTTAATTAAAGCAGCAATTTTTACCAATATATGCTATAGTCTTTTTCTTTAAACTAGACGTGACAAAAAAATGTGTTACTTTTTTATCAACTAAACAAAAAATGAGAACATACTGTTATAAGGTGGACACTGCGGGAAGGTGTGTATATCCCACTCAGATACCTCAGCTGGGTGGGATAGCTAAAATCCGGGAAGCAATAGTCTCAGCAGCATGTAGGTTGCTGAGACAAGCTTGTTTCTGGTATATTCTGGCCTGGATTTTAGTTGGATTGGCAGAAAGGACTGGAAGTTGGATAGCATGGTAGCTCAGTGGTTAGCACTGGTGCCTTGCAGCACTGGGGTCCTAGGTTCAAATCTGACCAAGGACAACATCTGCATGGAGTTTGTATGTTCTCACCGTGTTTGTGTGGGTTTCCTCTGGGTACTCTGGTTTCCTCCCACACTCCAAAGACATACTGATTGTGACCCCATTGGGGACAGTTGGATACTAATGTCTGTAAAGTGCTGTGGAATATAGTAGCGCTATATAAGTGCATAAAATAAATAAATAAGTGGGATCTGCCAATCCATGCCCTTCCAGGATGGGTGTTCCCTTGGTCCAGAGAGGATCGCAGGTGAGGTCTGGGATAAAGCACCTCCTGTCAGTTAGGAAGAGAGAGTGATTTGGAACAGAGACCTGCAGAGGCTCTGAGTGGTCTCAGCCAGGAGAACTGAGGACCCATGAGGCTATGTGAAGCCTGATCTCTTCCTGGTGTGGACTGTTGGTTAATGAGCGGACTGACTAAGCTGTGTTCTTTAGGTGAGTCAGGGATATGATGTTTGTATTAGCAAGTGCCTAGACGGGCAGGTGTTTATGTTTGGGCTGGTGAAAATAAACCGTCATTTGGACTATAATCCTGGTGTCCGTGAAGAAATCTGTGATTGTGACCCCCTGAAAGAAGACGATCCCTTACAATGCATTATGGAGAATGTTGACTGTTATTTTGAAGTTCTGAATCTTGAGCATTCTTAGTAGATGATGGAATGGATAATACATATGTGGGTAACATACCTATCGTGTTGCAGTTTACACTAAATACAAAGTAAAAAATCTAACACAACTGGTAAATTTCTGCAGGGCTGGAATAACCTACAGGCACAGCAGTAAGCCTCTAGTGGAAGGGCCCCAACAAACATTGTGTAAATTATACAGTAGCTATGTAATGCTCATAGTATTGTGCAATTCAGAGGAGGACACCAAGGAAGTGCAAGAGGAAGAATGTAGAGAGTAGGTATTTCCTATTGTGGTCAGAGGCACAGGCACATCACAGAAGAGTGGGATATATATATATATATATATATATATATATATACATATATACAGTGGATATAAAAAGTCTACACACCCCTGTCAAAATGTCTGATTTCTGTGCTGTAAAAAAATGAGACAAATATAAATCATTTCAGAACTTTTTCCACCTTTAATGTAACCTATAAACTGTACCACTCAATTGAAAAACAAACTGAAATCTTTTAGGTGGAGGAAAACTAAAATAATGTGGTTGCATAAGTGTGCACACCCTTTTATAACTGGGGATGTAGCTGTGTTCAGAATTAAGCAATCACATTCAAAATTATGTTAAATAGGAGTCAGCATACACCTGCCATAATTTAAAGTGCCTCTGATTACCCCAAATAAAGTTCAGCTGCTCTAGTTGGTCTTTCCTGAAATTTTCTTAGTTGCATCTCACAGCAAAAGCCATGGTCCACAGAGAGCTTCCAAAGCATCAGAGGGATCTCATTGTCAAAAGGTATGTCAGGAAAAGGGTACAAAAGAATTTCCAAGGCATTAGATATACTATGGAACACAGTGAAGATAGTCATTATCAAGTGGAGAAAATATGATGCAACAGTGACATTACCAAGAACTGGACGTCCCTCCAAAATTGATGAAAAGACGAGAAGAAAACTGGTCTGGGAGGCTACCAGGAGGCCTACAGCAACATTAAAGGAGCTGCAGGAATATCTGGCAGGTACTGGCTGTGTGGTATATGTGACAACAATCTCCTGTATCCTTCATATGTCTGGGCTATGGGGTAGAGTGGCAAGACTAAAGACTTTTCTTACGAAGAAAAACATCCAAGCAAGGCTACATTTTGCAAAAACACATCTGAAGTCTCCCAAAAGCATGTGGGAAAAGGTGTTATAGTCTGATGAAACCAAGGTGGAACTTTTTGGCCATAATTCCAAAAGATATGTTTGGCGCAAAAACAACATCACCAAAAGAACACCATACCCACAGTGAAGCATGGTGGTGGCAGCATCATGCTTTGGGGCTGTTTTTTTTCAGCTGGAACTGGGGCCTTAGTTAAACTAGAGGCAATTATGAACAGTTCCAAATACCAGTCAATATTGGCACAAAACCTTCAGGCTTCTGCTAGAAAGCTGAACATGAAGAGGAACTTCATCTTTCAGCATGACAACGACCCACATCCAAATCAACAAAGGAATGGCTTCACCAGAAGAAGATTAAAGTTTTGGAATGGCCCAGCCAAAATCTGTGGGGTGATCTGAAGAGGGCTGTGCACAGGAGATGCCCTCACAATCTGACAGATTTGGAGTGTTTTTGCAAAGAAGAGTGGGCAAATCTTGCCAAGTTAAAATGTACCATGCTGATAGACTCATACCCAAAAAGACTGAGTGCTGTAATAAAAAAAAAGGTGCTTCAACAAACTATTAGTTTAAGGGTGTGCACACTTATGCAACCATATTATTTTATTTTTATATTTTTTCTTCCCTCTACCTAAAAGATTTCAGTTTGTTTTTTCAATAGAGTGGTGCAGTTTATAGGTCACATTAAAGGTGGAAAAAGTTCTGAAACCTGACATTTTAACAGGGGTGTGTAGACTTTTTATATCCACTGTGTATATATATATATATATATATATATATATATATATACTGCTCAAAAAAATAAAGGGAACACAAAAATAACACATCCTAGATCTGAATTAATTAAATATTCTTCTGAAATACTTTGTTCTTTACATAGTTGAATGTGCTGACAACAAAATCACACAAAAAAAAAAAATGGAAATCAAATTTTTTAACCCATGGAGGTCTGGATTTGGAGTCACCCTCAAAATTAAAGTGGAAAAACACACTACAGGCTGATCCAACTTTGATGTAATGTCCTTAAAACAAGTCAAAATGAGGCTCAGTAGTGTGTGTGGCCTCCACGTGCCTGTATGACCTCCCTACAACACCTGTGCATGCTCCTGATGAGGTGGCGGACGGTCTCCTGAGGGATCTCCTCCCAGACCTGGACTAAAGCATCTGCCAACTCCTGGACAGTCTGTGGTGCAACGTGACGTTGGTGGATAGAGCGAGACGTGATGTCCCAGATGTGCTCAATTGGATTCAGGTCTGGGGAACGGGCGGGCCAGTCCATAGCATCAATGCCTTCGTCTTGCAAGAACTGCTGACACACTACAGCCACATGAGGTCTAGCATTGTCTTGCATCAGGAGGAAGCCAGGGCCAACTGCACCAGCATATGGTCTCACAAGGGGTCTGAGGATCTCATCTCTGTACCTAATGGCAGTCAGGCTACCTCTGGCGAGCACATGGAGGGCTGTGCGGCCCTCCAAACAAATGCCACCCCACACCATTACTGACCCAATGCCAAACCGGTCATGCTGGAGGATGTTGCAGGCAGCAGAACATTCTCCACGGCGTCTCCAGACTCTGTCACGTCTGTCACATGTGCTCAGTGTGAACCTGCTTTCATCTGTGAAGAGCACAGGGCGCCAGTGGCGAATTTGCCAATCTTGGTGTTTTCTGGCAAATGCCAAACGTCCTGCACGGTGTTGGGCTGTAAGCACAACCCCCACCTGTGGACGTCGGGCCCTCATATCACCCTCATGGAGTCTGTTTCTGACCGTTTGAGCAGACACATGCACATTTGTGGCCTGCTGGAGATCATTTTGCAGGGCTCTGGCAGTGCTCCTCCTGTTCCTCCTTGCACAAAAGCGGAGGTAGTGGTCCTGCTGCTGGGTTGTTGCCCTCCTACGGCCTCCTCCACGTCTCCTGATGTACTGGCCTGTCTCCTGGTAGCGCCTCCATGCTCTGGACACTACGCTGACAGACACAGCAAACCTTCTTGCCACAGCTCGCATTGATGTGCCATCCTGGATAAGCTGCACTACCTGAGCCACTTGTGTAGGTTGTAGACTCCGTCTCATGCTACCACTAAAGTGAAAGCACCGGCAGCATTCAAAAGTGACCAAAACATCAGCCAGGAAGCATAGGAACTGAGAAGTGGTCAGGTCACCACCTGCAGAACCACTCCTTTATTGGGGGTGTCTTGCTAATTGTCTATAATTTCCACCTGTTGTCTATCCCATTTGCACAACAGCATGTGAAATTGATTGTCACTCAGTGTTGCTTCCTAAGTGGACAGTTTGATTTCACAGAAGTGTGATTGACTTTGAGTTACATTGTGTTGTTTAAGTGTTCCCTTTATTTTTTTGAGCAGTGTATATACAGTACAGACCAAAAGTTTGGACACACCTTCTCATTCAAAGAGTTTTCTTTATTTTCATGACTATGAAAATTGTAGATTCACACTGAAGGCATCAAAACTATGAATTAACACATGTGGAATTATATACATAACAAACAAGTGTGAAACAACTGAAAATATGTCATATTCTAGGTTCTTCAAAGCAGCCACCTTTTGCTTTGATTACTGCTTTGCACACTCTTGGCATTCTCTTGATGAGCTTCAAGAGGTAGTCCCCTGAAATGGTTTTCACTTCACAGGTGTGCCCTGTCAGGTTTAATAAGTGAAGAGAGTACGCGGAACCTTAAGTGGAGCGTGTGGACTGCTGAGGGCGCACAAAACAACCAATCAAAGACAGTATTTTAGTTTCAGTAGTGTTCCATTTATTCGTAAGACAATGCGTTTCGGGGTGCTAAAGTCCCCTTTATCAAGTCTGAGCCGGGTGACTAGGAGAGTGTCGCTGCTCGTCTGGAGAGGCGTGTGTAAGACTAGGTTTAATAAGTGGGATTTCTTGCCTTATAAATGGGGTTGGGACCATCAGTTGCGTTGAGGAGAAGTCAGGTGGGTACACAGCTGATAGTCCTACTGAATAGACTGTTAGAATTTGTATTATGGCAAGAAAAAAGCAGCTAAGTAAAGAAAAACGAGTGGCCATCATTACTTTAAGAAATGAAGGTCAGTCAGTCAGCCGAAAAATTGGGAAAACTTTGAAAGTAAGGGCTATTTGACCATGAAGGAGAGTGATGGGTTGCTGCACCAGAGGACCTGGCCTCCACAGTCACCGGACCTGAACCCATTCGAGATGATTTGGGGTGAGCTGGACCGCAGAGTGAAGGCAAAAGGGCCAACAAGTGCTAAGCATCTCTGGGAACTCCTTCAAGACTGTTGGAAGACCATTTCAGGGGACTACCTCTTGAAGCTCATCAAGAGAATGCCAAGAGTGTGCAAAGCAGTAATTAAAGCAAAAGGTAGCTACTTTGAAGAACCTAGAATATGACATATTTTCAGTTGTTTCACACTTGTTTGTTATGTATATAATTCCACATGTGTTAATTCATAGTTTTGATGCCTTCATAGTCATGAAAATAAAGAAAATTCTTTGAATGAGAAGGTGTGTCCAACTTTTGGTCTGTACTGTATATATATACTGTATATGCAAAAGAAGAAAAATGAGGCAGCACTCCAGTGAATGGTGAATGGGGTGTTGTATCCAATTTATTCCCCGCTTGTGCTGAAATGTTGCAGGGGAATAAATTGGGTCCAACACCCCATTCACTGGAGTGCTGCCTCATTTTATTTCATTTGGATATTTTAGTGGACCTTGTGCCCAAGGTTCCTGAGGGATTGCAACCACTCCTTTATTGACTGTGACTCTGTTTTTTCTGTTTAGTTTTATATATATATATATATATATATATATATATATATACACTCACCTAAAGAATTATTAGGAACACCATACTAATACGGTGTTGGACCCCCTCTTGCCTTCAGAACTGCCTTAAGTCTACGTGGCATTGATTCAACAAGGTGCTGATAGCATTCTTTATAAATGTTGGCCCATATTGATAGGATAGCATCTTGCAGTTGATGGAGATTTGAGGGATGCACATCGAGGGCATGAAGCTCCCGTTTCACCACATCCCAAAGATGCTCTATTGGGTTGAGATCTGGTGACTGTGGGGGCCATTTTAGTACAGTGAACTCATTGTCATGTTCAAGAAACCAATTTGAAATGATTCGAGCTTTGTGACATGGTGCATTATCCTGCTGGAAGTAGCCATCAGAGGATGGATACATGTTCTCATTCTGTTTACGCCAAATTCGGACTCTACCATTTGAATGTCTCAACAGAAATCGAGACTCATCAGACCAGGCAACATTTTTCCAGTCTTCAACAGTCCAATTTTGGTGAGCTCGTGCAAATTGTAGCCTCTTTTTCCTATTTGTAGTGGAGATGAGTGGTACCCGGTGGGGTCTTCTGCTGTTGTAGCCCATCCGCCTCAAGGTTGTGCGTGTTGTGGCTTCCCAAATCCTTTGCTGCATACCTCGGTTGTAACGAGTGGTTATTTCAGTCAACGTTGCTCTTCTATCAGCTTGAATCAGTCGGCCCATTCTCCTCTGACCTCTAGCATCCACAAGGCATTTTTGCCCACAGGACTGCCGCATACTGGATGTTTTTCCCTTTTCACACCATTCTTTGTAAACCCTAGAAATGGTTGTGCGTGAAAATCCCAGTAACTGAGCAGATTGTGAAATACTCAGACCGGCCCGTCTGGCACCAACAACCATGCCACGCTCAAATTTGCTTAAATCACCTTTCTTTCCCATTCTGACATTCAGTTTGGAGTTCAGGAGATTGTCTTGACCAGGACCACACCCCTAAATGCATTGAAGCAACTGCCATGTGATTGGTTGACTAGATAATTGCATTAATGAGAAATAGAACAGGTGTTCCTAATAATTCTTTAGGTGAGTGTGTATATATGAATATATATCCTGGAGGAGAAGCCAGCCTCTGTGAGGATTTTTTGCACCCAGTACACAACATCTGACTGTGCTGCTGCAATATTTGTGGTAATATATATATATATATATATATATATATATATATATATATATATATTAGAGATGAATGAAACGACTCCTGGTTTGTAACGAATTTCACAAAAATTCTTCCGTCACACGAACCTGAAACTTTACTGATTTGCTTTGGATGAATTTAGTAAAACGGTGTCCAGCGACATATTACTGCACATGTTGGCAGGCAAAACCACGAGGGAGGAAGAAGAAGAATGGTCACATGAACCTGGGAAGAAGTGAAGGGTAAGCCTTGCTATGATTGGCTCCGGGGCTGAAAAAACAATCAGAGGTGGCAGCAGGCAGGAAGATGCCTGTGCAGAACATCATTCTGTGTGGAGCTGTTGATGAGAATGAATGGGTCTTTGCAGCGTGTGTCAGAAAACTATTTTAGACAGTATATATAGGCAAAAGCAAGCATCAATTCTAGTGTAACAGAATAGATGAAGGAAGGAATAGAAAGAAATAATTGTGTAGAATAATAGGGACTTTGATCAGGGAAAGCTTTGAGAAAGTAAGGGCTGGGGTACAGTACTTAATAATACACCTGCAGCAGAACCTCATTCTAGCATTTCTGCAGTACAAAACCAGCCACTTGCAACAATTTTTTTTTCCATTTGAATAAAGCTGTTTTTTTTGTTTGTTTTTTCTAAACCTCAAGTTTCTACATAGGCTTATTGCCAGCACAGCACATTTTTCAGTGCATAATATCAGTGTTACTAAACTTGTTGCATTAAAGCAGAAGCATTTTACAGCAATAACCCCATTTTTATACCAGTGAAATTAAATGTAAATTACACCATAGACAGAAATATTATCGCCTTTCCTGCATCGTTATATTGGTGATAGACAGTTGCATTATCGCATTACAAGGTTCAACGTGTGTTTTATAGTACAGAAATCTTTTTGAACCAGTGTTGTTAAACGCAAATTACACAGTAGACAGAACCACCTTTACTGCATTGTTATATTGATAGTAGGGCACATTATTGCATTAAAAGTTTGCAATGTGTGTTTTACAGTTTTACAGAAATACAGTATACACAGAATGCCTAGCAGGGGTAAATGCAAAGGAGTGGATACCTGGTGGTCCTTGTTCTTTGTACGGTTTTATTTTATTCAACATTTCCATTCAGCTAACAAGAAGGTCAAGGCAAATTCCCTCTCTTGCTCGTTTGACCCGGCTGATTGGGTAGAGGAACTCTAGCACATCATTAATCCTGCTCGCATCATTTCCATTGCTGCAGTTCAGCTTAAGGACATAATGATTGGCAAGATATAAATGTCCCTGTGGCCAAAAGGAATCAAGTCCTGGCCTGGAGGCATCACTCCAAACTCCACAAAACTGCTACGTTGATCTCCCAACATTATTGCTGGTCTTCAATCTCTGGGTCATCAAAGATTATGTAGCTTCCTGTACCACCTGTGCCCAAAATAAGACTCCTAAACAATAACCTTCAGAACTCCTGCCTCATATGCCTCTACCTGAAGCGCCATTGCAGCACATAGTCATGGATCTTATATCAGATCTTCCTGCTTCTTTGGAATGCACTATTATCTGAGTGGTGGCTGACTGATTTTCTAAAATGGATGACTTTGTGCCCATGTCTGTCCTCCTTCTGCTTGTAAACTGGCTAATTGTTCCTGAAATACATTTTCTGGCTACATGATGTGTCCTTACATATTGTATCTGATCTAGGTGTGCAGTTTATTTTTAAATTCTTACATCTGGACTTTCGTCTCGCTCAAAAATCATATTATGAGCGGACACCGAACGGACCCCATTATAGTCTATGGGGTCTTTAGGCTCCGTTACGCTCAGTTAGGTCTCAGTTATCTGCAGAATCTGTCCTTTCCGTTCTCCTGCTCCTCAACGGAGCCGGAGAACGGAAAGGAGAAACGGTGTTGTGAAAGGAGCCTTACCAGCCACAATCCAATGGGCAAGTGGAATGCATTAATCAGATTTTAGTTAACTATTTGTGACACCTCTTTTATGCACACCATGAAGACTGGGTTTCGTTGCTTCCTTGGGTGGAGTTCTCTTACAATAACTACCCTAGTGAGTAGTGATGAGCAGCATAGGCAATATTCGAATTCGTGATATGTGATTTTTTAGCCACATATTCGCCACAAATTTGCAAAAATCTGTAATGTAATATACGCATATTGCGCACGCAATTTCATTACCTATAACATATTATAAACAGACAATTACACAAAGGCTGTATGCCAATAACTTATCCATAAGACAAGTACAGTCAGCATACCTTACAATGGCAGCCTTGTGGACTATGAGACATTCAAATCCAGCTCTCATTTGACTGAGAACCAGTAAGCCTCAAAGTTGCTTGATTTAAGTTGGATGGCTTGGGGGGACCTGCACACCTAGATCATTATCATTAGGGTGAAAAATATTGTACTTTTCTTTTTGGATGCCAGCTAACTCTTCTCTCACTGCTTAGGACGGCTGCATAACAATTTTCAGTATTCTAATTGTCCTAATATTATATTCAATAACCTTTCTATACTTCTAGGCTTATTGGCTCTCAGTCAGATGAGAGCTGGTTCTGGCAATATCATAGCCCATGAGGTTTTCCTGAGGTGTGATTATTGCTAGTTATCTCATAGTGCACAAGGCTGCCATTTGAAAGTATGCCGACTGTACCTCTCTCATGGATAGGTTGTTGGCTTGCACATACCTGGCTTTTGGCATACAGCCCTTGTGTGATTGTCTGTTATATGTTGTATAGTATATGTAATGATTTAATAATATAACATCTATAAAAAGAAATTATTAATGATATGTTAAAAAACACTTTTAATAAAAATGTATTAATAGGTAAAATAATAATAATCGCAAGATCTTTTAGCGATGTTTGGGAGAAACGCACAGAAAGCTGGTTCACATTCACACTAGACGCGTTTCGGAACACAAGTTCCTTCCTCAGTAGTGAAATATAAAATGCATTTTATATTTCACTACTGAGAAAGGAACTTGTGTTCCGAAACGCGTCTAGTGTGAATGTGACCCAGCTTTCTGTGCGTTTCTCCCAAACATCGCTAAAGGATCTTGCGATTATTATTATTTTTATTCTGTCGAATTTGTTTACATCGAGGGCGGTGAGTCCGATACCGTCATCAATGGACATCAGGCTAAAATACCATCTCAGCCGATCCGCCTGTGTCAGTATGCTTTATGTACCGATTTGACTCTGCTGCATCGAATCGAATTTTATACCAAAATCAAACTCTGCTTTATAGGCCTCGGTTATACCAATCACGCCAATCGGACTCTGCTATACTAGCTACGTCACACAACAGTGAATTGCGTATTACATTACATCTATCTGGATCAGCGAATCCTTTTTTTGGTTCGTCACGTGGGATGCCACGTAGATCGACACGAGCGATCACTGTTAGCTAGGCGGCAGTGAACAAGCACGGGCTGCACGTGAGGTATCTACCAGCTGCAAGCGCCGCTAAGTGTGAATTTTTACCATTCAAAAATTGCAACAAGGACATTCTCCTTCGAACCATATAGGTTCCAACTACTGGTAAAATCACACTTACTCATACGATTGCTATAATCTTAAATTGTCGAATTATTTTGTATATGGGAGAAAATGTATAACATTTGAAAGCAAAGAGGTCACATGTATTGGAGTACTCCAGTTTTATAGATACATGTGTGAGCTCCGCATTATATTTTTGATCAGCTGGTAACTGATAGGCTGGGCTCCAGTAGCTTGCTGGTGAAGCTTCTCTAGAATTATATAAAATTCTGCCTGTTTTTGGGTTTTGACCCTTTGTTGCCTAACCTGATCTCTGCCTCATCTCTATACTGACTCTGAGATGCCCACCCTAACCTTGGACTGTTTAGGAGATTGCATGTACTCTACCTGCCCTGCCTGTCCCCGACTACGGTTTTTGCATTATTCTTTGGTGCTCTGCATCGGTGTCTCTTGACCCCAGTGTGCCAACTGTCAACCAAATGGTTTCTACTCCAAGAGGTAGCGCCTGGTTGTTCCCCTGCAGTAAAGTCCAAATTCCTGAATAGTGATTAAAAACTGAAGACCAGGGGACTACCAGGATAATACCCTAGGAGTAGCCCCAAATCAAATCTGTTTGGTTGACACAATGGTTCCACACCCATCCCATAACAATTTAATTAAAAATGTACCATGGCTCTATATACAGCTGGGAACTATGTAGAAAGCTTTCATTTCTGGCTCTTGTTTTTGGATTGTGTAAGAACCTACTGATGAAAACCATCCTCCTTTTATAGCCCTGGGACTATTTTGATGTCTGCAATCCCCATGTAACTGTAAGATGGTTACTCTGGTACCTGTTGCTCTGAACTGCCTGCTGCTGCTTAACCTGCCAGAAATGCTAGGAAAGGACCAGTTTGCCAATCAATAAGTTTGATGTATAACGGTATGCAGTTAGTTTGTAAACTCCCCCTTGTGGTGGCTGCACACAGCCTGCATGTGATGTTTTTTTTTAGTTATACCCTGCATCCCTTTATAAGGCCAGAAGGTCTGCGTTTGAGAGCTAAACACAACTGGGTGCGTTTTTATATAGGGGATTTGGAGCTTTGTATTAGAAAAGCTACAACCACTTCAATGTAGATATATTGAGAAATTCTTAAACTTTTTAGGTAAAACATTGCATTCAAGGGTGGCCAGTCACTTTAAGGTATGACCTACTTTAAATGCTTTGTTTGTACATGAAATCCCAGATTGTAAAGCACTGTGGAATATGTTGGTGCTATACAAAGAAAGATTATTATTATATGCTGAGACTAGAAGATGTTCTGTGCCTACAGGCTCCTGGGATTACAATTTAGTATTGCCTTTATGCCCATTTTAAACATGTAATGATTATGGATCAGGATGAACAGAATAATTTCTGTGTCTGAAACTTGATTGTGTAATTTGAACAATCTTGTACTAATAATGATAGATAAGCCACGGTTCATAGATGATTTACGGCATTTAAAATTCTAAAATATCACATTATATGCTTAAAACTGTGCTTGGGTGTGAAGAATTTAAAACATAACCATATTAAATATCAGTATAAACAAGAGAATAGATAAGTAGCAAAGGATCAGAAAGTAACCTGAGGATTTGATGAAACTAATGGTAGGCTCTTTTCTTGTATTTTTGTTGCTGGTTATCAATTTTAGGTTTTATGAGTAGCAATCTGGTCGGTGAAATACACCATATGTTCTCAGTGATTCTGACATGACAGTTTATAGATTTACATCCATAAAATTGCCTAAATGAGCTTGATTTATGGAAGGTTGGTATTTCGGATGGAATATGCCCCCCCCCCTCCCCCCACTCACTCTCTTCCTTATGTTTCCACCTTATTCTCTGTCATTGCGGATTATTTTGTTTTTCTTCTTGCTTGCTTTGGTCAAAAATCTTTTCAAACCCTTTCAGCACCAGAAATGTTTGGGTTATAGCTTTTTATATTTAATTAAAAATAGGTTTCCATGTACAATATGCTTGGAGCACATTTAGTTATGCCACCAAAAAATCTATTTACCAAATGAGGTACACCTTGCTTAAGGCATAACTAATTGATTGAAACACTAGCTTCTCAGCTCACGCTTGACTCTCCTTTTTTTTAAATGAGTAATAAACCTTGTAAACCACAAAAATGGAATCATATTGCTTGTAGGAATAATAAAGGGGATGAGTTTTATAAACTAATATAGCATTTCCATTGATTAGGCATGGTCAGAGTTACCCCAAAGCCAGCTTTTGGGAAAGAACATCTGCTAAAGGGTACATTAAGGGTACTTTCACTCTAGCGTTAAAGTTTTTCGGTATTGAGTTCCATCATAGGGGCTCAATACCGGAAAAAAACGCATCAGTTTTCTCCTAATGCATTCTGAATGGAAAGCAATCCGTTCAGGATGCATCAGGATCTCATTTGTTCCATCCCTTTTACGGTATTTGGCCAGAGAAAATACTGCAACATGCTGCGGTATTTTCTCTGGCCAAAATTCCGGAACACTTGCCATTGAAATGTATTAATGCTGGATCCGGTACCAAGTGTTCTAGAAAAACTTATCCGGTTTTCCGGTCTGCGCATGCGCAGACCTTTAAATCTGTGAAAAAAATAAATACCGGATGCGGTTTCCGGATGACACCGGAGAGACAGATCCGGTATTGCAATGCACTTGTTAGATGGATCCGCAAACAAATGATATCCATTTGTATACAGATTTACGGATCCGGCAGGCATTTCCAGCAACTGAAATGCCTGCCAAATTCTTCTAATGTTAGTTTGAAAGTACCCTAACATGAATACACTGTGTTATCTGTATTCCTATGTAAATCATACATATTTATTTGTCAAAAGGGTTTTCTGTGACTTAAAGGCTATGTACACCTTCGGAGGCAAGTTTTTTTATGATTGCATTTGGACTCAAAATATTTTTTTAAATTGGTCTTTATTAAAAATATTGAGCTGTTCTGTCACAAAGGGTTAACTGTTTGTCTAGCTGTGTGAATAGTACTTTTTACTTTCACTTTGTGCTGGTCATCTAATAACCCTTATCTCTAATTTACTAAGAGGTCATAAACACTAATTTAAGGCTACTTTCACATCTGCTTTGTGTCGTCCGGTTTTGAGATCCGGCACAGAGTCTCAAAAGCGCAGCACAACACTTTAGTTTTGTCCCCATTCATAGACAATAGGAACAAAACTGAACAAACTGGAATGGAGTTCAGCAGAATGCATTCCGTTCCGTTTGGTTGCATTCCCATGCTGGACACAAAATCCCTGCGAGGAGCATTTTTGTATGTGGTATGGGAAACTGAAGAAGTCTGATCTAGCACCAAAAACCATGTAGGTCAATGGTTCCAGATCAATTTTTTTCAGACACAGCACCCATCACCTTACACTGGTTTTAGTGCTGGATCCGGTTTCTTCATTTTCAATATAATACGACCGGATCTGTTCTTAACGGATGCAGCCGGTTGTATTATTATAACAGAAGCCCGTCAGGTGAGCTGGCTGACGGAGCAGAGAGAAAATTCAGATTCCTCTAGAAAAAAGGGTTCCATATTTGTAATAAAGACTAATTAAAAAAATTATTTTAGCTGAAAATGAGTACAATGCCATAGTAAAAAAACATTCCTTTAAATATTGATGACCTACAGTCAGATCCATAAATATTGGGCAAGGACACAATTCTAACATTTTTGGCTCTATACACCACCACAATGGATATTAAATGAAACAAACAAGATGTGCTTTACCTGCAGACTGTCAGCTTTAATTTGAGGGTATTTACATCCAAATCAGGTGAACTGTGTAGGAATTACAACAGTTTGTATATGTGCCTCCCACTTGTTAAGGGACCAGAAGTAATGGGACAGAATAATAACCATAAATCAAACTTTCACTGTTTAATACTTGGTTACAAATCCTTTGCAGTCAATTACAGCCTGAATCTGGAACGCATAGATATCACCAGACGCTGGGTTTCATCCCTGGTGATGCTCTGCCAGGCCTCTACTGCAACTGTCTTCAGTTCCTGCTTGTTCTTGGGGCATTTTCCCTTCAGTTTTGTCTTCAGCAAGTGAAATGCATGCTCAATCGGATTCAGGTCAGGTGATTGACTTGGCCATTGCATAACATTCCACTTCTTTCCCTTAAAAAACTCTTTGGTTGCTTTTGCAGTATGCTTTGGGTCATTGTCCATCTGCACTGTGAAGCGCCGTCCAATGAATTCTAAAGCATTTAGCTGAATATGAGCAGATAATATTGCCCGAAACACTTCAGAATTCATCCTGCTGCTTTTGTCAGCAGTGACATCATCAATAAATACAAGAGAAGCAGTTCCATTGGCAGCCATACATGATTGCCCACGCCATGAAACTACCACCACCATGCTTCACTGATGAGGTGGTATGCTTAGGATCATGAGCAGTACCTTTCCTTCTCCATACTCTTCTCTTCCCATCACTCTGGTACAAGTTGATCTTGGTCTCATCTGTCCATAGGATGTTGTTCCAGAACTGTGAAAGCTTTTTTAGATGTCGTTTGGCAAACTCTAATCTGGCCTTCCTGTTTATGAGGCTCACCAATGGTTTCCATCTTGTGGTGAACCCTCTGTATTCACTCTGCTGAAGTCTTCTCCTGATGGTTGACTTTGACACACATACACCTACCTCCTGGAGAGTGTTCTTGATCTGGACAACTGTTGTGAAGGGGGTTTTCTTCACCAGGGAAAGAATTCTTCGGTCATCCACCACAGTTGTTTTCCGTGGTCTTCCGGGTCTTTTGGTGTTGCTGAGCGCACTTGTGCGTTCCTTCTTTTTAAGATTGTTCCAAACAGTTGTTTTGGCCAGGCCTAATGATTTTGCTATCTCTCTGATGGGTTTGTTGTGTTTTTTCAGCCTAATGATGGCTTGCTTCACTGATAGTGACAGCTCTTTGGATCTCATCTTGAGAGTTGACAGCAACAGGTTCCAAATGCAAATAGCACACTTGAAATGAACTCTGGACCTTTTATCTGCTCATTGTAATTGGGATAATGAGAGAATAACACACACCTGGCCATGGAACAGCTGAGAAGACAATTGTCCCATTACTTTTGGTTCCTTAACAAATGGGAGGCACATATGCAAACTGTTGTAATTCCTGCACCGTTCACCTGATTTGGATGTAAATACCTCAAATTAAAGCTGACAGTCTGCAGGTAAAGCACAACTTGTCCGTTTTCATTTCAAATCCATTGTGGTGGTGTATAGAGCCAAAAATGTTAGAATTGTGTCCATGTCCCAATATTTATGGACCTGACTGTATGCTTAGAATAGGTCACTATCAGATCGGTCCAACTACCAATCAGTTAAAGGAAGCCCCCCACCAATCAGTTTAACGTACATTGGTGCATTGGAACTAGCATAGCTCCAAACACTGTGCAGTGGCTGGGAAACACACTTCAAGCTCAGTCCCTTTCAATTAGATATTCACAATGGTGTCAGCATGAACTGAGGACACAGAGAAGAATAATGTAAAGCTACCAAAAGCGCTAGATGTTCTGTACTGATCTGCTGTATTATGTAAGAAAATGCCTGATTGGTGGATATGCACTTGGCATCTGTTTTAGTCCCATGTTCATATGAGCCCACATTGCCTCTATGGGCAATGGGGACATTGCCATTGCACATACAGTAGACTCTGTGCGCTCTCTGTAAGTACCCTGCTCTTTCTACTTTGACTGACATGACCAAGCACTGAAAACATCATTAACTTGGCCGTCAATCAAGGTGCAGACGGTGGAGCAGTTGCAGAGAGAGAAAAGACTATAGGTGAAACGACAACACCTCCGTTGCTCTTAGAGGCTCATTTGTATATATTAAAACATCAGCAAATGTGTATCTATGAAAGTACCTGACCTGTTGCATGTGCGCTTGGCAGCTAAAGGCAGTTGTCATTACACCTATACAGTTCCAAGCGTGATAATCTTTTCAGTGTCTAGCCCTGTCATTTAAAGTGGGTGTGGCAGTTGCAGAGAGAACAGAGCCTCTAGGTGTAATGACAATGCACCAGTTGCTCCTAAAGGCTCATTTGCATATATTAAAACATCATTTTTCTCAGGAATGTGGGCACATATGAACATGGGACCAACATAGAAGTCTTCAGCTGCCAAATGCACATGTAACAGGTCAGCCAGTTTCATAGGTAAAAATCTGCTGACAGATTCCCTTTAAAGGAGCATTAAATCTAGAAATTAAAGGTTGTCCGAGTTATGGAAAAAAAAGACATAGCACTGTAAATCTGATGGTCAGCGACATATAACTAAGCTAAGCAACTTTTAGGCAAACTAATATTTATTTCCTCATTTCCCTGGTTCTCTTCTGGCCCTTTGTTTACTTGCAATAAAAACAATCTCTGCCCCTCCCCCTGCACTGCTAAGGGAGAGAATACAAGAGCTTCCCTGAGTGATATGTCTGCCTGCTGGGAGACTCAGCAGCATGTTGTATGTGTAGGACTACAAGTCCCAGCTGTACAATGACACTGCTAAGGGAGTGGATACAAGAGCTTCCCTGAGTGATATGTCTGCCTGCTGGGAGACTCTGCAGCATGTTGTATGTGTAGAACTACAAGTCCCAGCTGTATAATGACACTGCTAAGGGAGTGAATACAAGTACTGCCCTGAGTGACATGTCTGCCTGCTAGGAGACTCAGCAGCATGTTGTATGTGTAGAACTACAAGTCACAGCTGTACAATGACACTGCTAAGGGAGTGAATACAAGAGCTTCCCTGAGTGATATGTCTGCCTGCTGGGAGACTCTGCAGCATGTTGTATGTGTAGAACTACAAGTCCCAGCTGTACAATGACACTGCTAAGGGAGTGGATACAAGAGCTTCCCTGAGTGATATGTCTGCCTGCTGGGAGACTCTGCAGCATGTTGTATGTGTAGGACTACAAGTCCCAGCTGTATAATGACACTGCTAAGGGAGTGGATACAAGAGCTTCCCTGAGTGATATGTCTGCCTGCTGGAAGACTTTGCAGCATGTTGTATGTGTAGAACTACAAGTCCCAGCTGTATAATGACACTGCTAAGGGAGTGAATACAAGTACTGCCCTGAGTGACATGTCTGCCTGCTGGGAGACTCAGCAGCATGTTGTATGTGTAGGACTACAAGTACCAGCTGTACAATGACACTGCTAAGGGAGTGAATACAAGTGCTGCCCTGAGTGACATGTCTGCCTTCTGGGAGACTCTGCAGCATGTTGTATGAGTAGAACTACAAGTCCCAACGGTATAATGACACTGCTAAGGGAGTGAATACAAGAGCTTCCCTGAGTGATATGTCTGCCTGCTGGGAGACTCTGCAGCATGTTGTATGTGTAGAACTACAAGTCCCAGCTGTATAATGACACTGCTAAGGGAGTGAATACAAGTGCTGTCCTGAGTGACATGTCTGCCTGCTGGGAGACTCAGCAGCATGTTGTATGTGTAGGACTACAAGTACCAGCTGTACAATGACACTGCTAAGGGAGTGAATACAAGTGCTGCCCTGAGTGACATGTCTGCCTTCTGGGAGACTCTGCAGCATGTTGTATGAGTAGAACTACAAGTCCCAGCGGTATAATGACACTGCTAAGGGAGTGAATACAAGAGCTGCCCTGAGTGATATGTCTGCCTGCTGGGAGACTCTGCAGCATGTTGTATGTGTAGAACTACAAGTCCCAGCTGTATAATGACACTGCTAAGGGAGTAAAAACAAGTGCTGCCCTGAGTGACATGTCTGCCTGCTGGGAGACTCAGCAGCATGTTGTATGTGTAGAACTACAAGTCCCAGCTGTACAATGACACTGCTAAGGGAGTGAATACAAGTACTGCCCTGAGTGATATGTCTGACTGCTAGGAGACTCAGCAGCATGTTGTATGTGTAGAACTACAAGTCCCAGCTGTATAATGACACTGCTAAGGGAGTGGATACAAGAGCTGCCCTGAGTGACATGTCTGCCTGCTGGGAGACTCAGCAGCATGTTGTATGTGTAGAACTACAAGTCACAGCTGTACAATGACACTGCTAAGGGAGTGAATACAAGAGCTGCCCTGAGTGACATGTCTGCCTGCTGGGAGACTCAGCAGCATGTTGTATGTGTAGAACTACAAGTCCCAGCTGTACAATGACACTGCTAAGGGAGTGAATACAAGTACTGCCCTGAGTGATATGTCTGACTGCTAGGAGACTCAGCAGCATGTTGTATGTGTAGAACTACAAGTCCCAGCTGTATAATGACACTGCTAAGGGAGTGGATACAAGAGCTGCCCTGAGTGACATGTCTGCCTGCTGGGAGACTCAGCAGCATGTTGTATGTGTAGAACTACAAGTCCCAGCTGTACAATGACACTGCTAAGGGAGTGGATACAAGAGCTTCCCTGAGTGATATGTCTGCCTGCTGGGAGACTCAGCAGCATGTTGTATGTGTAGGACTACAAGTCACAGCTGTACAATGACACTGCTAAGGGAGTGGATACAAGAGCTGCCCTGAGTGACATGTCTGCCTGCTGGGAGACTCAGCAGCATGTTGTATGTGTAGAACTTCAAGTCCCAGCTGTATAATGACACTGCTAAGGGAGTGAATACAAGAGCTGCCCTGAGTGACATGTCTGCCTGCTGGGAGACTCAGCAGCATGTTGTATGTGTAGAACTTCAAGTCCCAGCTGTATAATGACACTGCTAAGGGAGTAAATACAAGTGCTGCCCTGAGTGACATGTCTGCCTGCTGGGAGACTCAGCAGCATGTTGTATGTGCAGAACTACAAGTCCCAGCTGTATAATGACACTGCTAAGGGAGTGGATACAAGAGCTGCCCTGAGTGAGATGTCTGCCTGCTGGGAGACTCTGCAGCATGTTGTATGTGTAGAACTACAAGTCCCAGGTGTTCAAGGACACTGCTAAAGAAGCGAATACAAGTACTGCCCTGAGTGATATGTCTGCCTGCTGGGAGACTCAGCAGCATGTTGTATGTGTAGAACTACAAGTCCTAGCTGTACAATGACACTGCTAAGGGAGTGAATACAAGTACTGCCCTGAGTGACATGTCTGCCTGCTGGGAGACTCAGCAGCATGTTGTATGCTGTGGCAATGTGAACATTGAGGTGTTGTTTCCCCAGGTTCCAGTCCGGGACTTGAGACATGCTCATGTCCAGGGATCCTATTTAATCCTGCTACTGGATCTTGGGTGTGGCTCACTCTGGAGAGTCTGTGTGGTCTCAGCTGGGCAAGGCTGAGGAACCACGAGGCTGGGAGATAACCTGAAGTTGGGGGGACTACTGAGCCCCAATCCACCACAAGAAACAGTGAACTAGAGACAGTGGGCATACTGTGCTCTGTACAGCCAGGAGGCTGTGGGACATTGGCTGACAAAGCCGCATGGGTTCACAGGGTGTGAACTGTGACCTAGGTGAGTCAGGAAACTCTGTGATAGTTAGAGCCTAGCCGGGCAAGTGTTTGTTATTTTATGTGGATGTCACATGTGTTAGGTGAAGCTGCGACTTCATGATGACCTATATTGGTTGGAGTGTAAAAAAATGCACTGTTTGGACCTGAAACCTGGTGTCCTAAAGTCTGTGAGAATGACCCCCGAATAAGAGGCGATCCCTTACAATGCGTAGAACTACAAGTCCCAGCGGTATAATGACACTGCTAATGGAGTGAATACAAGTACTGCCCTGAGTGACATGTCTGCCTGCTGGGAGACTCAGCAGCATGTTGTATGTGTAGAACTACAAGTCCCAGCTGTACAATAACACTGTTAAGGCAGTGAATACAAGTGCTGCCCTGAGTGACATGTCTGACTGCTGGGAGACTCAGCAGCATGTTGTGTGTAAAACTACAAGTCCCAGCTGTATAATGACACTGCTAAGGGAGTGGATACAAGTATTGCCTTGAGTGACATGTCTGCCTGCTGGGAGTCTCAGCAGCATGCTGTATGTGTAGAACTACATGTCCTAGCTGTACACTGCTAATACACAGAGGATCTTCCCCCTTCCTGCAATGCTCTGCAGAACTTCTCTTTTAGCTCCTGTGCCCAGCATTTGTCTCCTCACTGTCTGTTCTGTCAGAAAACCTTTAAAGGGAACCTGTCACCTGGATTTTGGGTATAGAGCTAAGGCCATGGGTTGCTAGATGGCCGCTAGCACATCCGCAATACCCAGTCCCCATAGCTCTGTGTGCTTTTACTGTGTAAAAAAAGCGATTTGATACATATGCAAATTAACCTGAGATGAGTCCTGTCCCTGACTTATGTCAGGGACCGGACTCATCTCAGCTTAATTTGTATATGTATCAAATCGCATTTTTTTTTTACCCCGCACAGAGCTATGGGGACTGGGTATTGCGGATGTCCTAACGGCCATCTAGCAGCCCATGTCCTCAGCTCTATACACAAAATCCTGGTGACAGGTTCCCTTTAACTCGTCAGGTTCCCTTACTCCACGTGACTTCCGGGGGTGTGCGACTCCATGCAAGCGCAGTACCACGGGACGGCGCCTCCGCGTAAGCGCAGTACCAGTGCATGGGTAAGGTAAAATTACAGTTAGCGTTGACTCATGGACACTGCGCGTGCGCCCAACCGCGTGAGCGCTCTCAGGTGTAAGGAGATATGACTGTCTTTTGTCTTGTTAAATCTCCTTACCCTCACACTGCGCACGCGCGGATTGTAAAATCTCCTTATCTTCAAGCGCGCTGTGTAGTGAGGGTAATGAGATTTTACAATCCGCGCGTGCGCAGTGTGAGGGTAAGGAGATTTAACAAAACAAAAGACCGTCGGATCTCCTTACCCCTAAGAGCGCACGCGCGTCCACAAGTCAATGCTTACTGTAATTTTACCTTACCCATGCCAGGGCGCAGTAACACAGCGCGGAGGCGCCTTGCCGCGGTACTACACTTGTGCGGAGGCACACACCCACGGAAGTCACGTGGGGTAAGGGAATCTGATGATCTAAGGTTTTCTGACAGAACACCTACAGCTACACAGTAATCACTTCAGCCCTGAGTCTGTGCAGCTGAAGGGGTTAAGAATCCTGGGAGAGAGTAATAAGCAGCAGCTGGCAGTGCAGGGGGGGGGGTGTGACCCACCGCTACATCCTGTTAAGTGTATGTATAATGTCATCCTGTGTGATTTATATCACTTTCTCAATAATGTGCATTATTCTCAGCCTGTTATATATAATTTGCTGTAATTTTCATGTACACCAGCAGGTGGCAGCAATGTGTTCAGCAGGCCTTAGTAACAGTTTAGTATATCTAGACTGGAATAGTTCGTTCCAGTCTAGCTACCCCCTCTTTGAGCAAAAGTGGGCTGGCCCATGTCCTGTCTCATGGGGAGGAGAAGGAAGTTTAATTAGTGTACCAGCTACCCCTGCTAGGGGAAGGCTGTGTTTAGTAGGAGCTCCCAGAAATAGGGATCCCAGACCAGGATCTGTCTCGGCTGAGACCAAAGATCACCCTTCCCAGACTGAGCCTTCAGCCTCAGCTGGTTGACAAGCAAGCAGCACCTCCAGTACTACAGATCTCCAGAAAGAAATATTCCCTGAGAGCAGAACTGTGAGTTACTTATCCAGAGACCAGGAGAAACCAAATTCCTCCTCAGCTAGTCAGGCCCACACCAAGCAGAAGATAGACAGAGCAGAAGACAGATACCTGCCAGATTCTCCAGGCATATAGTATAGAAGCAGAAGAGATATTGATCCCTGCCATACATTGCCAAATACCTGCTGGGACCTAAGACTAATGCTGTATCTTGTATGGATTAAAGCTGCAACCAGTAAAGACAAGTTGAACTTTATTACAAGTCTGGATCTTATTCATTACCACTAAATTCCTCAATTACTCCTACTAGCAACACTCATTTTATTGCAAGTGAGACAGGATCCAGGAGTCCAGCCGTACCAAGGTAGGAGACACTGTTGACACTATATAGAGACATTATCCCCACTCTGGCATTCCTCACCTGGTACGTGAGTTACAACATCTTAAAGGGCCCTGTAACAGTACCCTGCGCAAGCTGCAATTGGCGTCACAAACAAACCATAGACTTTTATACATCTATCCCGACCCACTGCATAATTGGCCACCGTACCACGGTCCTGCTCATTGCATTTTTGGCGTGACGAACAGGATCGAGCTGTAAGCCAACAGGATCGAGCTGTGTGCCAACAGAACCGGATCCAATTGTGTGCTTAACCGGATCGAATTGCATGTTTTACAGTACTGCAAGATCTACAGATTGTGCAAAAAAACATGAAAATTGACTTTATTACTTTCATTGCGGGACCAGAAAACACTGCATTGTGCGCGTCAGCACTGCAAGGGTTAATCAGCCATTTTTCCCTCATGGCGCAGTGTCTTCATGGCTTTCAAGAGCGTGAAAATGATGACTACGCCCCCCCTAGAAGCAGGAAATCTAAAGCCTGCCCACCAAGAACTTTGCAATGCGAGCCACGTGAGTGCAGACTCCTCCCCCTGGGCTCCACCCTCACTTCCTGCATTTCCTGCACTGATCGTGACAGAGGAGCCAAGGAAGATGGCGCAGTCCCCAAAGCCAAAGTGGGACCAGATGGCGATACCAGAAGAACCAGTGTACGAGGCTCACCCACCAGAAATCTGGGTCTCCCAGCTTGTGAAGAGAGCTGGCCCCAGCGCTTTTGGAGTGTCCCCGGAGGCTGTGAGTTCCTCAACTGGTGGCGAGACGGCCGCCGCTGCTCAAGCAAAGATGGCCGCCGTTCCTGAACCCGCTCCCGCGGATGAAGACGTCCTATCGCCAGTCCGGACCCCGGAGGCTGTGGATCCCTCCGCGATGGCCGAACGCACAGACAAAGCGTCCCTAAAGATGGCCGCCAGCATCAAGCCTGCTCCTGCGGATTCCACCGCCAGCCAAGCTGCCCAAGCTCCGAACCTACCCGCATCACCAGCTCCGGAGATGGCCCTGATGACATCACCTATCGTGGAGGCTCCCGCACATCACCAGGAGGCATCAGGTTGGAGCAGACGCGCTCCCTGAGGCCCAGGCCCGGTCCGGAATAGCCCCTGCACCGCTCCCTGAGGGTCCCGATACCCCTGATAGGCCCAAGCCTGCTCCGCCATGCACACATACTGGTGCGGCGGAGGCGGCCGGAACTTCTATTCCGCCGCCCAAAGCTAATACCGCCAGAGCGGGACGTTTAAACCCAGAGGTCCCCATAGTGAGCCCTGAAATCCCTGCGGCTCCAGCTCTACAGGTGGGGCAAATAAATAACTCTGTCCTGACTTTCAATCCCAGAGTGCAACCCTATATTCTGAAACGGAAGCAGCCCCAGGCACCCTCTGTTTGCCTACCAGAGCCCCTTCAGCCGGAGGTTTTGTCCACCTCTGCACCGGCTAGGGATCCCAGCTTGCAGCATGTCACAGCTGCATTCACCAGGCTTACTGCTCAGCCAATTCCAAAAGACACCACAAGAGGGCGGTGGCGCACCACTACAGCTGCTGAGAGCACCCAGGTTAGGGCTCTTTCACACTTGCGTTGTCCGGATCCGTCGTGCACTCCATTTGCCGGAGGTGCCCGCCGGATCCGTAACAACGCAAGTGAACTGAAAGCATTTGAAGACGGATCCGTCTTCAAAATGCGTTCAGTGTTACTATGGCACCCAGGACGCTATTAAAGTCCTGGCTGCCATAGTAGTAGTGGGGAGCGGGGGAGCAGTATACTTACTTACCGTCCGTGCGGTTCCCGGGGCGCTCCAGAATGACGTCAGGGCGCCCCATGCGCATGGATGACGTGATCCATGCTATCACGTCCTCTATGCGCGTGGGGCGCCCTGACGTCACTCTGAAGCGCCCCGGGAGCCGCACGGACGGTAAGTATGCTGCTCCCTCGCTCCCCGCTACACTTTACCATGGCAAACAGGAATTTAGCGTCCTGGAAGCCATGGTAACCATTCAGAATAAGCTAAACGTCGGATCCGGTAATGCGCCGAAACGACGTTTAGCTTAAGGCCGGATCCGGATTAATGCCTTTCAATGGGCATTAATTCCGGATCCGGCCTTGCGGCAAGTGTTCAGGATTTTTGGCCGGAGCAAAAAGCGCAGCATGCTGCAGTATTTTCCCCGGCCAAAAAACGTTCCGTTCCGGAACTGAAGACATCCTAGTGCATCCTGAACGAATTTCTCTCCATTCAGAATGCATGGCGATAATCCTGATCAGGATTCTTCCGGCATAGAGCCCCGACGACGGAACTCTATGCCGGAACACAACAACGCAAGTGTGAAAGAGCCCTTAAAGAAGAACTTTTGCATCCTCCAAATATGGGACCCAGGAGGAAGAGTTCCGGACTTTCCTGTAAGGAAAACTACCCACTGTGGAAATCACCCACTACCTTGTTTGGATTACAATTAACTTTCATTGTTTCCGTGGATTACAAGTGACTTATGGACGTTTTGTTCCTGTCCACAGTCAAATACTTCAAGAAAAAAGACTCAAGTCATATTTGAGCGTATTATTACACTGATATTTGCATAATGTTTTTGCACTAATTTCATTTCAAGTTTACATGTTATGCAACGTTTAAGATAACATGCCCATTGTGTGTATTCTTTTCCAGGTGCCGCAATGTGACCTTCCTGCACTATTTGTGAAACTGTGGATGGAAAAGGGGGCACTGGATTGCACATGACGGCACTGTGGATGTCACTGTTATGGGGGCGCCGTGGATGTCACTGTTATGGGGGCGCCGTGGATGTCACTGTTATGGGGGCGCCGTGGATGTCACTGTTATGGGGGCGCCGTGGATGTCACTGTTATGGGGGCGCCGTGGATGTCACTGTTATGGGGGCCTTTGGATGTCGCTATTATGGGGGCAGTGTGGAGGTCACTGTTATGGGGTGCTCAGTATGAGTATTAGGGCTCATGCAAATGACTGTGATCAGCTCAGAAAGGTCACTGTTATGGGGGCCCTGTGGATGTCACTATTAGAAATGAGCGAATCGAAGCTGATGAAGTGGAATTCAATCCGAATTTCAGGAAAAATTGGATTCGCATCTAGAGTTGAGCGAACACCTGGATGTTCGGGTTCGAGAAGTTCGGCTGAACTTCCCGAAAATGTTCAGGTTCAGGATCCGAACTCGACCCGAACTTCGCCCCGAACCCCATTGAAGTCAATGGGGACCCGAACTTTTCGGCACTAAAAAGGCTGTAAAATAGCCCAGGAAAGGGCTAGAGGGCTGCAAAAGGCAGCAAAATGTAGGTACATCCCCTGGAAACAAATGTGGATAGGGAAATGAATTAAAATAAAATAAAATTATAAAAATTAACCAATATCAATTAGAGAGAGGTCCCATAGCAGAGAATCAGGCTTCATGTCACCCACCACTGGAACAGGCCACTGTCAGATATTTAGGCCCCGGCACCCAGACAGAGGAGAGAGGTCCCATAGCAGAGAATCAGGCTTCATGTCATAGCAGAGAATCAGGCATCATGTCACCCACCACTGGAACAGGCCACTGTGAGACATTTAGGCCCCGGCACCCAGACAGAGGAGAGAGGTCCCATAGCAGAGAATTAGGCTTCATGTCACCCACCATTGGAACAGGCCAGTTTACGATATTTAGGCCCCTGGCACCCAGACGGAGGAGAGGTTCATTCAACTTTGGGTTGCCCAGCAATATAATGGTAAAATTTAAAAAAGTGCCCTGGAGTACAAGAATATATGGTTAAGGGGAGGTAGTTATAAATGTCTAATCTGCACAAGGGATGGACAGGTCCTGTGGGATCCATGCCTGGTTCATTTTTTTGAACGTCAGCTTGTCCACATTGGCTGTGGACAGGCGGCTGCGTTTGTCTGTAATTACGCCCCCTGCCGTGCTGAATACACGTTCAGACAAAACGCTGGCCGCCGGGCAGGCCAGCACCTCCAAGGCATAAAAGGCTAGCTCTGACCACGTGGACAATTTGGAGACCCAGAAGTTAAATGGGGCCGAACCATCAGTCAGTACGTGGAGGGGTGTGCACACGTACTGTTCCACCATGTTAGTGAAATGCTGCCTCCTGCTAACACGTTCCGTATCAGGTGGTGGTGCAGTTAGCTGTGGCGTGCTGACAAAACTTTTCCAAATCTCTGCCATGCTAACCCTGCCCTCAGAGAAGCTGGCCGTGACACAGCTGCGTTGGCGACCTCTTGCTCCTCCTCCTGCCTTGGGCTTCCACTTGTTTCCCTGTGACATTTGGGAATGCTCTCAGTAGCGTGTCTACCAACGTGCGCTTGTACTCGCGCATCTTCCTATCACGCTCCAGTGCAGGAAGTAAGGTGGGCACATTGTCTTTGTACCGGGGATCCAGCAGGGTGGCAACCCAGTAGTCCGCACACACGTAAAAATGTGGTCAACTCTGTTGTCGTTGCACAGGCACTGCAGCATGTAGTCGCTCATGTGTGCCAGGCTGCCCAGAGGTAAGGACAAGCTGTCCTCTGTGGGAGGCGTATCGTCATCGTCCTCCGTTTCCCCCCAGCCACGCACCAGTGATGGGCCCGAGCTGCGTTGGGTGCCACCCTGCTGTAAACATGCTTCATCCTCATCCTCCTTCACCTCCTCCTCATCCTCCTCGTCCTCCAGTAGTGGGCCCTGTCTGGCCACATTTGTACCTGGCCTCTGCTGTTGCAAAAAACCTCCCTCTGAGTCACTTCAAAGAGACTGGCTTGAAAGTGCTAAAAATGACCCCTCTTCCTCCTCCCCCTGGGCCACCTCCTCTTCCATCATCGCCCTAAGTGTTTTCTCAAGGAGACATAGAAGTGGTATTGTAATGCTGATAACGGCGTCATAGCCACTGGCCATGTTGGTGGAGTACTCGAAACAGCGCAACATGGCACACAGGTCTCGCATGGAGGCCCAGTCATTGGTAGTGAAGTGGTGCTGTTCTGCACTGCTGCAGCTGAAACTCCACTATGGCTGTCTGTCCAGCATGTGCAAGGTGGAGTTCCGCCTGGTGGGCACGTCGCATATGAGGCGGTGAGTGGGAAGGCCGAAGTTACGCTGTAGTGTAGACAGGCGAGCAGCGGCAGGATGTGAACGCCGGAAGCGCGCACAGACGGCCCGCACTTTATGCAGCAGCTCTGACATGTCGGGGTAGTTGTGAATGAACTTCTGCACCACCAAATTCAGCACATGCGCCAGGCAAGGGACGTGCGTCAAACCGGCTAGTCCCAGAGCTGCGACGAGATTTCGTCCATTATCGCACACCACCAGGCCGGGCTTGAGGCTCACCGGCAGCAACCACTCGTCGGTCTGTTGTTCAATACCCCGCCACAACTCCTGCGCGGTGTGGGGCCTGTCCCCCAAACATATGAGTTTCAGAATGGCCTGCTGACGTTTACCCCGGGCTGTGCTGAAGTTGGTGGTGAAGGTGTGTGGCTGACTGGATGAGCAGGTGGAAGAAGAGGAGGAGGAAGCCGAGTAGGAGGAGGAGGCTACAGGAGGCAAAAAATGTTGCCCTTCGATCCTTGGCGGCGGAAGGACGTGCGCCAAAGAGCTCTCCGCCTGGGGCCCAGTCGCCACTACATTTACCCAGTGTGCAGTTAGGGAGATATAGCGTCCCTGGCCGTGCTTACTGGTCCACGTATCTGTGGTTAGGTGGACCTTGCCACAGATGGCGTTGCGCAGTGCACACTTGATTTTATCGGATACTTGGTTGCGCAGGGAAGGCACGGCTCTCTTGGAGAAGTAGTGGTGGCTGGGAACAACATACTGTGGGACAGCAAGTGACATGAGCTGTTTGAAGCTGTCTGTGTCCACCAGCCTGAATGACAGCATTTCATAGGCCAGTAGTTTAGAAATGCCGGCATTCAGGGCCAGGGATCGAGGGTGGCTAGGTGGGAATTTACGCATTCTCTCAAATGTTTGTGAGATGGAGAGCTGAACGCTGCCGTGTGACATGGTGGAGATGCTTGGTGACGGAGGTGGTGGTGTTGGTGGTACATCCCATGTTTGCTGGGCGGCAGGTGCCAACATTCCTCCAGAGGCGGAGGAAGAGGCCGAGGCAGCAGCAGAAGAGGTAGCAGGGGGAGCCTGAGTGAGTTTCCTTGTTTTTAAGGTGTTTACTCCACTGCAGTTCATGCTTTGCATGCAGATGCCTGGTCATGCAGGTTGTGCTAAGGTTCAGAACGTTAATGCCTCGCTTCAGGCTCTGATGGCACAGCGTGCAAACCACTCGGGTCTTGTCGTCAGCACATTGTTTGAAGAACTGCCACGCCAGGGAACTCCTTGAAGCTGCCTTTGGGGTACTCGGTCCCAGGTGGTGGTGGCGAGTAGCAGGCGAACTCTCTTGGTGGCGGGTGTTCTGCTTTTGCCCACTGCTCCCTCTTTTGCTACGCTGTTGGCTCGGTCTCACCACTGCCTCTTCCTCTTAACTCTGAAAGTCAGTGGCACGACCTTCATTCCATGTGGGGTCTAGGACCTCATCGTCCCCTGCATCGTCTTCCTCCCTGACCTCCTGTTCAGTCTGCACACTGCAGAAAGACGCAGCAGTTGGCACCTGTGTTTCGTCATCATCATGGACGTGCTGAGGTGGTATTCCCATGTCCTCATAATCAGGAAACATAAGTGGTTGTGCGTCAGTGCATTCTATGTCTTCCACCGCTGGGGAAGGGCTAGGTGGATGCCCTTGGGAAACCCTGCCAGCAGAGTCTTCAAACAGCATAAGAGACTGCTGCATAACTTGAGGCTCAGACAGTTTCCCTGATATGCATGGGGGTGATGTGACAGACTGATGGGCTTGGTTTTCAGGCGCCATCTGTGCGCTTTCTGCAGAAGACTGGGTGGGAGATAATGTGAACGTGCTGGATCCACTGTCGGCCACCCAATTGACTAATGCCTGTACTTGCTCAGGCCTTACCATCCTTAGAACGGCATTGGGCCCCACCAAATATCGCTGTAAATTCTGGCGGCTACTGGGAGCTGAGGTAGTTGGTTCACTAGGATGTGTGGCAGAACGGCCACGTTCTCTCCCAGCACCAGAGGGTCCACTAACACCACCACGACCATGTCCGCGTCCCTTACTAGATGTTTTCCTCATTGTTACCGTTCACCACAATAAGAAAAAAATTATTTGGCCCAATGTATTGAATTCAAATTCGGCCCTTTTTTTAAAGGCACCTAATACTATCTGGCTATCTATTTAAGTACCGTATTACACTAATACAGGCACAGCAGTAACCACAGATTTAGGGGAATATAAATTGTAGGCCTAGTATTTAGGCCCTGGATGAAAGGTATCCTTTTACGGACAGAATTACACTTGGAGATGCACGGTAGCGTGTGAAGTTATTAAGGATGACCCTATCAGCACTTGAATTTGCACCTTGAATGTAATATACCCTTTTACGGACAGAAATACACTATGTGAGATGCACAATAGTGCATGCAAATTTAAAGGCTTATGCTTTCAGCAATTGTAATTTAACAGTTTGTGTAATATACCCTTTTACGGACAGATTTAAACTTGGCCTGCAACAGCGGAAACCACTGATTTAGGGTATTGCTATTTTGGGAATTGAATTTCAACCCAGAACAAAAACTATGCTTTGACGGACACTAAAAAACTTGTCCAGCCACAGCTGGAGCACCAGATTTGGGGTATTGCTATTTTGGCAATTGAATTTCACCCCAGAAAAAAATACACTGCTCAAAAAAATAAAGGAACACAAAAATAACACATCCTAGATCTGAATTAATTAAATATTCTTCTGAAATACTTTGTTCTTTACATAGTTGAATGTGCCGACAACAAAATCACACAAAAATTTAAAAATGGAAATCCAATTTTTCAACTCATGGAGGTCTGGATTTGGAGTCACACTCCTCAAAATTAAAGTGGAAAAACACACTACAGGCTGATCCAACTTTGATGTAATGTCCTTAAAACAAGTCAAAATGAGGCTCAGTAGTGTGTGTGGCCTCCACGTGCCTGTATGACCTCCCTACAATGCCTGTGCATGCTCCTGATGAGGTGGCGAACGGTCTCCTGAGGGATCTCCTCCCAGACCTGGACTAAAGCATCTGCCAACTCCTGGACAGTCTATGGTGCAACGTGACGTTGGTGGATAGAGCGAGACATGATGTCCCAGATGTGCTCAATTGAATTCAGGTCTGGGGAACGGGTGGGCCAATCCAGAGCATCAATGCCTTTGTCTTGCAGGAACTGCTGACACACTCCAGCCACATGAGGTCTAGCATTGTCTTGCATTAGGAGGAACCCAGGGCCAACCGCACCAGCATATGGTCTCACAAGGGGTCTGAGGATCTCATCTCGGTACCTAATGGCAGTCAGGCTACCTCTGGCGAGCACATGGAGGGCTGTGCGCCCCTCCAAAGAAATGCCACCCGACACAATTACTGACCCAATGCCAAACCGGTCATGCTGGAGGATGTTGCAGGCAGCAGAATGTTCTCCACGGCGTCTCAAGACTCTGTCACGTCTGTCACATGTGCTCAGTGTGAACCTACTTTCATCTGTGACGAGCACAGGGCGCCAGTGGCGAATTTGCCAATCTTGGTGTTCTCTGGCAAATGCCAAACGTCCTGCACGGTGTTGGGCTGTTAGCACAACCCCCACCTGTGGACGTCGGGCCCTCATATCACCCTCATGGAGTCTGTTTCTGACCGTTTGAGCAGACACATGCACATTTGAGGCCTGCTGGAGGTCATTTTGCAGGGCTCTGGCAGTGCTCCTCCTGTTCCTCCTTGCACAAAGGCGGAGGTAGCGGTCCTGCTGCTGGGTTGTTGCCCTCCTACGGCCTCCTCCACGTCTCCTGATGTACTGGCCTGTCTCCTGGTAGCGCCTCCATGCTCTGGACACTACGCTGACAGACACAGCAAACCTTCTTGCCACAGCTCGCATTGATGTGCCATCCTGGATAAGCTGCACTACCTGAGCCACTTGTGTGGGTTGTAGACTCCGTCTCATGCTACCACTAGAGTGAAAGCACCGCCAGCATTCAAAAGTGACCAAAACATCAGCCAGGAAGCATAGGAACTGAGAAGTGGTCTGTGCTCACCACCTGCAGAACCACTCCTTTATTGGGGGTGTCTTGCTAATTGCCTATAATTTCCACCTGTTGTCTATCCCATTTGCACAACAGCATGTGAAATTGATTGTCACTCAGTGTTGCTTCCTAAGTGGACAGTTTGATTTCACAGAAGTGTGATTGACTTGGAGTTACATTGTGTTGTTTAAGTGTTCCCTTTATTTTTTTTGAGCAGTGTATATCCTTTGCCAGACAGCAGACAGTATTACACTTGGCTAGCCACAGCTGGAACACCAGATTTAGGGGATTGCTATTTTTGCAAGTGAATTTCACCCCTCAATAAAATATAGAAAATTCTATCCTGAGTTTCTAGGGGTGACAATAAGCATAGCCAAGCCCCTGATGTAGGATATAGCAAAAAAAAAAAAAACTACTATTGATGGTTAAATGGACTTGGTGGCAGATTGTGCTGGCACACCACAAGACTCAAAATGGCCGACGATCACCCCAGAAAAAAGTGACAGAAAAACGCTCTGGGCAGCCTAAAAACAGTGAGCAATTAACTAGCAGAAGTTGAATGATTCACAGCTGTAGATCGATCACTTCATTAAGTGTTTTTGCTGAGTTAATCCCTGCCTAATCTCGCCCTAACAGCAGCTGCATCCTCTCCCTACACTGATCAGAGCAGAGTAACGTGCGGCGCTACGTGACTCCAGCTTAAATAGAGGCTGGGTCACATGCTGCACTGGCCAATCACAGCCATGCCAATAGTAGGCATGGCTGTGATGGCCTCTTGGGGCAAGTAGTATGACGCTTGTTGATCGGCTGCTTTGCAGCCTTTCAAAAAGCGCCAAGAAAGCGTCGAACACCGAACCCGAACTTTTGCGTAAAGGTTCGGGTCCGTGTCACGAACACCCACAAAATTCGTATACAATTCGGGTTCACTTATCCCTATTCGCAATGAATGTGAATTTCCTCGCGCTTCCTTTTAACAAATCACATTTTTCCTAAAATGTCTGCTGCACGTGTGAAGACATGGAGAAGGGAAGTCTAGGAAGTTTGGATCACCCAGACTGACATGCATGCAGCCAATCAGCAGCCAGCCAGCCCTGTGATGTCACAGCCCTATAAATACAGCGGCCATCTTAGATTCAGTCATTTTTGAGCTTTCTGAGTGCAGGGACAGACGTGAGAAGGCACTAGGGACAGCAATTGTAAAAACCTCATTGTGGAAAAAAAAATAATAAACGATTTATAAGTGCAGGGAAAGATTATTTAAGGATCCAAATAGCCATTATACAGCTCTGTTATTCCAGCAATTTGTTCTTGTAATTGGGGTCCAAGTGCTATGTTGAAAAGCCTTTAGTGGCCTATTTTAGTACAAAAAGAAAAATATATACACACTTCACTGTTGCAGTTATTTGTGGTGAAAGCGTTTAGTGGCCTATTGCAGTACAAAAAGAAAAATATATTCTCAGTTCACTTCTCCAGTTATACACGTTGAAAGCGTTTAGTGGCCTATTTCAGTACAAAAATAAAGGTATATATGCACTTCACTGTTGCTGTTATTTGTGGTAAATGCGTTTAGTTGCCTATTTCAGTATAAAAAGAAAAATATATACGCACTTTACTGGTGCAGTTATTTATGGTGAAAGCGTTTAGTGGCGTTAGTGGTACAAAAAGAAAAATATATACAAACTTCACTGCTGCTGTTATTTGTGGTGAAAGCATTTAGTGGCCTATTTCAGTACAGAAAAAAAAAGATATACGTATTTCACTGTTGCAGTTATTTGTGTGAAAGCTTTAAGTGGCCTATTTCAGTACAAAAAGAAAAATATCTATGCATTTCACTGTTGCAGTTATTTGTGGTGAAAGCGTTTAGTAGCCTATTTCAGTACAAAAAGAAAAATATATTTTGTCGCTTTTAGGGGTATTTTTATTTGCTTTTAATTTATTTAGTTCAGCTAAAAGTATGTCAGACAGAGAAGTGCCAGGCCATGCACAGAGGAGTGGCCTAAATGTTTCTGGAGCAGGCAGAGGTCGCAGCAGGGGGCCTGAGCTCCTGGTGTCGTATCTTGCCCAGCAACCCAGCAGGTCTTGATTGGTTAACTCGGTCATCCACTTCATCCCAAGTGACATCAGACACCCCCAGCCAACAGTAGGTGGGTTCGTCAGACACAACCCTTAGTTGCCATGGCCTGGGAGCAGGCCCTGTGCCCTCACCTGTCCTTAACCTGCCTCTGCCCTTTGCTGTTCCCTTAGCCACAGAAGTATTGTATGCTGTGGGCTCAGCTCCACTATACAGTGAAGACGAGCTACTAAAGGACAGTCAGCAGCTACTGCCCAGCCAAGTTCTGGAGGAGACATCCGCCGCTTCCTCCACTAGGCGGGCGAGTAATGATTAGGAGAGTGGCGTGGGAGGTGGTGTTGCGAGTGGTCAGGCTCCTGACCCAGAGACCGTTGAGGAGGACATCAGTGACGTGCAGACAGTACTCGATGATGATGAAGCCGATTGCACTTGGGAGCTGGGTGCAGAAGGGGCTTCATCATCATTGGGAGAAGAGGGTGGCAGCTTGTCCGTGAGGCAGCAGTTGAGCCAGCAAAGTGGTAGCATGGCTGGGAGTCAGCAGGGTGGCAGCAGTGGTAGGTCGGAAGCCTAACATGCCCAGGGTAGACCACCTGCTTTGCAGCAGCCTACCTGCCCGGGAAGTAGTGGTGCAGGGGTTCACGGAGGCAGAAGCAGTCAGTCAGTGCGGACTGTTGGGGGGAAAATCACCTACTCGGCGGTGTGGCAGTTTTTTGTTAATCCGCCGGAGGAGGTTAACATGTAGAATATGTGGGCAGAAGGTGAAGCGTGACCAGGGTGCCAATGTTGGCACCACGGCCCTGCGTCAACATATGCAGCATCACCATAAAGTGGTCTGGGAGAGCCGGGGCTCCGATGTGGTGGTCCAGCCTGCCGCAGAAACCACTGCATCACCCAGTGGCATGCACATGGTTTCAGCCAGTCAAGGCTCCACCACCTCAGCCAAAGGGAGCTGTCTGTCATTCCCATCTTCTGCTGGTCCAGATGCTCCTGATCCTCCTCCTCCTCCTACTCCTCGTCAGTCATTCCGTCAGCAATTGATCACCGAAGCGATTGCCAAGAGACAGCAGTATGTGTGCACTCATCCAACGGCACAGAAGCTGAATGTGCTCCTGGCCAAGTTGCTGGTGCTGCAGTCCCTCCCTTTCCAAGTGGTGGACTCTGCACCTTTCAGAGAATGGATGGCTTGTGCCAAGCTGAGGTGGAGAGTCCCAAGCAGTCATTTCTTTGCGAAAAAGCAGTACCAACCCTGCACAAATATGTAGAACAGAAGGTGGGCAAGTCCTTGAGCGTGTCGGTGTCTGCCAAAGTGCACGGCAGCGCCGACGTGTTGAGCTGTAACTATGGTCAGGGACAGTATATGTCCTTTACGGCCTACTGGGTGAATGTGGTTCCTGCACAGCCACACCAGCAACTTGGACAGGTCACGGCGCTTCCGCTTTCACATTGTCACGCTGTTGGTCCTGCGACAATGTCTGCCTCTGCCTCCTCATCCTCCACCATGTCCTCAGCCTCCACTGCAGGGACAAGTCACAGTGTCCCTACAGCATACCACATGTGCAGGGCACGGCGGTGTCACGCTGTTCTGCACCTCATTTCCCTGGGCAAACGGAGTCACACAGGGGAGAAATTGCTCCGTGTGCTTTGTTAAGAAATCGAATCTTGGCTTTCTCCCCAACAACTCAAAATTGGAACCATGGTAACTGACAACGGGAAGAACATTGTGTCGGTGCTGCCTCAAGGAGGGCTGAGCCATGCGCCCTACCTGGCACACGTGTTCAATCTGGTTGTCAAGCAGTTCCTGAAGTCTTCCACCCATCTGCAAGACATCCTAAAAATGGGCAGGAAACTTTGCATGCACTTTTGGCACTCGTACACCGCAAAACACATCCTCCTTGAGCTGCAGCGGCAGAACAGCATCCCCCAACATAGGCTGATATGCGACGTTTCCACCCATTGGAATTCCACCCTCCATACGTTGGACCGACTTTACAAACAGAGAAAGGCCATCAACGATTTCTTGATGATGCAAGCGGATAGGAGTACTCCCCTGTGTAACTTCGGTTAGCCAGTGGCAGCTCATGCGTGACACCTGCCGTTTGTTCAGACCCATTGAGGATGCCACGTTATTTGTCAGTCGCCAGGACTATGGGATGAAGAACGTCATTCCAGTGCTTCATGTCCTGGAACATATGGTGGTAAATCTGTCTGGTCAGGGGACTGGAGACGTGGCGCCTAAATCTCATGGCCACATGAGCCCTGTGGGGGCTGAACAGGAAGAGGAGGGGGAGGAGGACATTGGAGCACAGGCAATGTGTAGCGAAATGGGTGGTTTTTCTACTCAGGTGACAGGAGAAGAGGAGCAGGTGCAGCCAGAGGAGCTACATGGCGATGAGGAAGACTAGACAGATGACCCAGAAACACTGTGGCAGTATGCAGTGGAGATGGAGGCAGGGAATCCCTTCCAGTCACTTGCACAAATGGCCCGATGCATGCTCACTTGCTTGCGTAGTGACAGTCAAATTGTCACCATTCGGCAGAGGGATGACTTCTGGCTCTTCACCTTGTTGGACTCTTGCTACCGGTCCTGAATGGGGGCCTTTTTTACACCCACTGAGAGGGAGGACAAACTGAACTACTACATAGACATCCTATGTAGTCAGTTGGCTGCTGCCTATCTGCGCCATCGTGTATCCTCTCACAGGTCTGACCGGGGGGCCCTCTGCGCTTATATTCCACTCTGCGCTTACATGGCTACTGGGGAGTGGTGTGGTGGCAGGAGCAGTACCAGCTCCATCAGCAGCAGCCTGAGTCTACAGACGCAAATGAGTAGCTTTCTTCACCCGCATAGAGAAGAAACTTCTCACCAGCAGCAGCAGGTAGACCTGGAGCAGGACCTGAACCAGCAGGTTGTGGCATACTTGGACAGCACCCTGCCAACCCACATTGAAGATCCACTGGACTACTGGGCAGCCAAACTGGATTTATGGCTGCAACTAGCAGAGTTTGCCCTGGAAAAGCTGTCCTGCCCGGCCAGTAGTGTGGCATCAGAGCGGGTGTTTAGTGCAGCGGGGGCCATAGTTACTGTAAATGTGGAGAGACTGACCTTTGTCAAGGGGAATCAGAGGTGGATCAGCCAGGATTTCTACCCACCAATGTCTGATGCATCTGATTTAGATCATCCATGCCACCTCACCCAAACCTTGAAAAAAGAGACAGATTTCTTCTGGCTACCTGTCTCAGCTACTACTCTGATGCTGCCACCTGCCTGATGCCACACATCTGATGCCAAGTGCTCCTTCTATCACACACCTTCGTCAGCGGGTACTGGTATTGCCACCTACGGCCCCACTCTTTCACTGGGTCACTTTGTGTTCTCCACACTATGTCACCTTCACACTCTGTGGTATCCTGATTCTGCTGCTGCCATATCCACACTGTCACCTTGCCACTCTGTGGCATCCTGATGCTGCCGTTGCCATACCCACACTATGTCACCTTGTCACTCTGTGGTATCCTGCTGCTGCTGCCATATCCACACTATGTCATCTTACCACTCTGTGGTATCCTGATGATGCTGATGCTGCCACCACCTCCAGACTCTGTCATTGTGCCACTCAGTGGCCTTCTCCTGATGCTGCCGCCACCTCCAGACTGTGTCATTTTGCCACTCAGTGGCCTTCTCCTGATGCTGCCAACTCCATACTCTGTCATTGTGCCACTCTGTGGCCTTCTCCTGATGCTGCTGCTGCCACCACCTCCAGACTCTGTCATTGTGCCACTTGGTGGCCTCCTCATACTGCTGCCAACTCCAGACTCTGTCATTGTGCCACTCAGTGGCCTTCTCTTGATGCTGCTGCTGCCGCCACCTCTAGACTGTGTCATTGTGCCACTCGATGGCCTCCTGATACTGCTGCCACCTCCAGACTCTGTCATTGTGCCACTCCGTGGCCTCCTCATACTGCTTCCACCTGCAGACCCTTTCATTGGGTCACTCTGTGGTCTTCTCATGCTGCTTCCACCTCACCACAATGTCATAGGTCCACTCTGTGGACTTCTCATGCTTTTACCACCCTCCCCACTTCATGACTGGTCCACTATTTTGTGTCACGACCATGGTTATGGTCGTGACTCCTTATCCGCATGCAGTTGCCTGTGGTTTTGGTTTTGTTGTCAACCACATGGTGAGGGCTGCTTGTATGTTGCCTCACGTGTGGTTGCCGTTGGCAACATGTTTGTATTTGGCAGCATAGCAGCCTGAGCTGTTGCTGGGCAGCTTGCTGTCAGGTGCATGCGGGTACACCTGGCAACCTGTCTTTGTAGGTGTGCCTTTTGTTTGTATGGTGTGCACTTTCTATGTCTGGTGTGCACAGGGTTTATTATGTTTGCATGCACTGTGACACCTCCCTTCCCTTGCGGTTGTCCGCGGCAACGTGTGGTCTTGTGTGCATGTGGTGGCAGTGTCTCGGCCTGCTGGCTGTTCCCCAGGACATGGTTGCCACACATGCCGTTGCCGGCGGTAACAGGTGAGTGTGTTGTTAAAGGGCTTCTGTCACCCCATGAAACCGTTTTTTGTTTTTTTTTCTTTACTAATAATCCCTACACTGCGATCTCATCATACATAAGCTAATTAATGATTTTCGTTCAGTAGAATTTGTTAAAAATCGATTTTTATAATATGTAAATTACCTTGCTACCAGCAAGTAGGGCGGCTACTTGCTGGTAGCAGCCGCATCCTCCGATGGTAATGACGCCCCCTCTGCTTGTTGATTGACAGGGCCAGGGAACGGAATCGTTCTGTGCTGGCCCTGTGCAGGCGCACTGAGAGGCGGCCACTCACTCGGCCGCTCGCTCCTCAATGCGCCTGCGCCGATGACGTCACATCTACACCCAGCGCAGGAGCATTGAGGAGCGAGCGGCCGCCTCTCAGTGCGCCTGCGCAGATTGAAGAGAGGTACGGCCGCGGCGCAGGGCTATTTAGCTTCCGCTGGATGCCTGTATCTGAGGGGTACTTCAGCCATTGTTTGCTGGTATTATACCATCTTCCAGTGAGGGCCACCCTTGTGGTCATAAAACCTATGTATGATGTCAAGTTATCCTTCCCGTGTTTATTACAGCTATGGATGTCCTGGTTTCCTGTGTGTTTTGTGGTGTGCTGTCTCCTTGATGTTTGTGTGGACAGCAATACTGGTGCATGGGTTCCAGTCAGCAAGGCTGTGGCAGGTAGGTTTGGAACTAGTGTTGTTCACCTGCCATATCCATATGTCTGTATGTGTTTCCCCTTCCTTGCAGCTTGGCCAGTGAGACTCCTGTTCCTCCGTGTCCTGGAGGAACAGGTCCGTCTTACCCAGCTCCTAGTTCAGGGCCACCCTGAGGGCTAATAGGGACGCCAGGTTCCGGAGTATGAGACCTCCTACCTTCAGGGTAGGCTCATACAGCTAGGAGTCAGGGTCAGATTAGGGACGCGATAGGAGGTGACCTGCTCCCTGATCCTGTGGTCCTGGCCGAGCAGCGACCAAACATCTTCTGGCATCGCACGGCTGAGGGTTTCCCCATCCTCAGCTGTGACATTTTGGCTTTCAGCCATCATCATTTATTTGACCTCTCTTCTGATCTGTCAGAAGGAAGGAAAAATGAGACGCACAACGGATCCTGTCTGTGCAGCATCTGTAAGGCCTGTATGGTCCCATCAGAATTGGCTTATGATTTGGTAGCCAAAAGCAGGAGTGGATACAAAACACAGAAGACATTCAAATATTCCATGCACCTGTCATCTGTTTTAGATCCACTCCTGTTTTTTTTGGCATTAGCAATACTGATGGATTATTGAGCAAATGCTGACCGAGTGAAGGCGTATGTTCCACAGACAGGATCCGTTTTTTGTGGGTTATTGTTCTGACGGATAAGAGGAAGGGCAAATTTAATCAGTAACGTCAACACAAACTTAGGCCTCTTTCACATGGGCGAAATTTCCACGTGGGTGCAATGCGTGAGGTGAACGCATTGCACCCGCACTGAATCCGGACCCACTCATTTCTATGGGGCTGTGCACATGAGCGGTGATTTTCACGCATCACTTGTGTGTTGCGTAAAAATCTCAGCATGCTTTATTTTGTGCGTTTTTCACGCAATGCAGGCCCCATAGAAGTGAATGGGGCTGCGTGAAAATCGCAAACATCCGCAAGCAAGTGTGGATGAGGTGCGATTTTCACGCATGGTTGCTAGGAGATGATCGGGATGGGGACCCAATCATTATTATTTTCCCTTATAACATGGTTATAAGGGAAAATAATAGCATTCTTAATACAGAATGCTTAATAAAATAGGGCTGAAGGGGTTAAAAAAATAAATAAAATTTAACTCACCTTAATCCACTTGTTTGCGCAGCCCGGCTGCTCTTCTTTCTTCTTCTTTGCTGGAGGAAAAGGACCTGTGGCGACGTCACTGTGCTCATCACATGGTCCATCACATGATCCATCACCATGTGAAGGGGGAACAATGGGGATTATTACCGTGAAGGGGGCACAAAGAGGGCATTACAACTGTGCAAGGGGCACAGATAGGGCATAACTACTGTGAGAGGGCACACATTTGTACAAAACTACTGTGAGGGTTGTACAATGAGGGCAATAGTACTTTGAGTGGGTACAATTTTTTTTAAGTATTGAAGGGGGATGCCAAAGAAACGCCACTGTGTGTACATAAAGTTTTAGATAGACAGCTCAGCTGGCAGTATGATACAAGGTAGGATTAGATACACAGCTCAGGTGGGTGTATTGTGCATGATAGGATTAGATACACAGTTCAGCAGGCTGTATCACACAGGGTAGGATTAGATACATAGCTCACCAGACTGTATCGTACATGACAGGATTAGATACAGATGTGATTGGATGTGCTTGCTTATTCAAGCTTATTCAAGAACTCTGGAGATGGTCAGTGATGGGATTTAGACACTGAGTGAGAGCTCCTGCAGACTGAACAGTGGGGGCAGGGCCAGCCTGTGACTCACTGTGCAGTGCAGCCAGGCTTTGTCAATAAAGATTCCTATTCAACAAACCTGGAAGCTAGGAATGTAAACAGATCTGCGTGGATGGTCTGATGCCGAGGCAGGGGGAAAGAAAGCACAGACATAAAAAACAGGCATTGGGGGCATATATATATATATATTAGTGAGGGGTATTAGGAGTACATAAAAAAAAAAAATGATTTTGGGACCGGACAACCTCTTTAAAATGCCATAGATAGTGATGTGGGATTGAACAGGGAGTCAATGACTAAAGCAATCATATTTACTGCAGAGAGACCCTATAGTTTGATGTTGCTATATGAAGGATATCTGATACTTTGGATACAACACACATCAGCGCGGGTGAGAATTGGCACGCGACGGCCTCTCCACAATCGAATGGATGAGGTAAGTGCATATATTTTTTTGTTTTAACCCCTGATTAACTCCCTGGTAGGCTGAATGTGACTCTCATATGCAGCAATCAGCGTTAAACGCGGCATCTGAGGGGTTAAATGATGTGGGGCGGCGTGATCGCCATTCCCCATCATTGCGCCCGCTCAATACAATGGAATGAAATTTGTTACAAAGTAATTCGTAACGAGTTGAATTTCTTGTCAAATTTTGGTGAGGCAGCTGAATAGAATTTTTTAAAACTTCGCACATAGCTAAAATTAGCAATCATTATTAAAATGGATCTGGTGTGATAAAAACGTCCTAAAACAGGTCTAGTTGTGATAATTGCTGCATGTAAACAGGAGTCGACATAGTCATGAATGGCCTCCCAAGGACAGACTGAGATCAATGTTAGGGCTCATGCACGCTGGTGTGTGATGCACCACAATTAGGCAAACCCCTCTTACAAATTCTGGTGCATCTCGGGCGACCCATCCACCAGAACTGAAATCTACTTCAGCCAGGAGCTGGAGTAGATTGCAGTGTAATGTGCAAGAGTTTTCCAGTGCCCATGTTGTTAAATGTGTCGGGCTGCGGAGATCCTTCCTGTGGCCTGCCACTCATTGCAGACCCAATTTAAAAAAAAGATGGATTACAGTGGCTGTCCCAGTATGGGGGAGGCATTTCCCGCTTTCTGGCAGCTGTCTCTGCGTCCATAGGAAGAAGAGACAGTTGCCTGTATCATGATGAAGTAGAGAGCCAGCATCGGCTCCCTGCTTCATCATCCATCCTCCCTGCCAGCTTTCCACACCTCTGGTCTGTGCGTGGGGCGGGGCCGGTCAGCAGTCAACCTCGGCTCCGCCTCCTTCACAGACTAGAGCAGCCGATGTCCTGCTGCTGCTAGGAAGAAGGTAAGTATGTGGTGTTTATTTTTTTACCTTCTGTGAGGGGCACAATGTGGGCATATTACTGGGGGGCACAATGTGGGCATATTACTGGGGGGGCACAATGTGGGCATATTACTGGGGGCATAATGTGGGCATATTACTGGGGGGCACAATGTGGGCATATTTTTTGGGGGCATAATGTGGGCATATAACTGGGGGGAACAATATGGGCATATTACTGAGGGCTGAGCTAGACATATTACTGAGGGCAGATAACTAGGCATATTACTGGGGGCACATAGCTGGGCATATGACTGGGGGTACAATGTGGGCATATTGGGGCACAATGTGGGCATATTACTGAGGGCACAATGTGGGCATATTACTGGGGGCACATAGCTGGGCATATTACTGGGGGGCACAATGTGGTCTTATTACTGGGGGCACAATGTGGGCATATTACTGGAGGCAGAGCTGGACATATTACTGGGGGCACATAACAAGGCATATTACTGGGGGCAAATATCTGGGCCTATTACTGGGGGGCACAATGTGGCCATATTACTGGGGGCACATAATTAGGCATATTACTGGGGGCCACAATGTGGGCATATTACTGGAGGCACAGCTGGACATATTACTGGGGGCACATAGCTGGGCATATTACTGGGGAGCACAATGTGGGCATATTACTTGGAACACAATGTGGGCAAATTACTGTGGGCACAATGTGGGCATATTACTGGGGGAACATAACTAGGCATATTACCTGGGGGCACAATGTGGGCATATTACTAAGGGGCAAAATGTGGGCAGATTGCTGGGGGCACAATGTGGGCATATTACTGGGGGGCACATAACAAGGCATATTACTGGTGGCAAATATCTGGGCATATTACTGAGGGCACAATGTGGGCATATTACTGGGGGGCACAATGTGGCCATATTACTGGGGGAACAATGTGGGCATATTACTGGGGGAACAGCTGGACATATTACTGGGGGCACATAACTAGGCATATTACTGGAGGCACATAGCTTGGGATATTACTGGGGGCACAATGTGGGCATATTACTGAGGGCACAATGTGGGCATATTACTGGGGGCACAGCTGGACATATTACTGGGGGCACATAACTAGGCATATTACTGGGGGCACAACTGGACATATTACTGGGGGCACATAGCTGGGCATAATTCTGTGAAGACACAATGTGGGCATAAATACTGTGCATGACAGCATGAAGGGGGAATAATTACTATGTGGGGGCATTAAGGGGACTGGGTGAGATTAGGTGTATAGTTATGAGCGGAGTTATGGGCGGAGTTAGAGGCGTGGCCTAATGAGGAAAAAATGTGCTGCTGCACGCGAAGCGCACCGCACAATGTGTCCCTCTTTGTTTGTTTACAAAGTTGGGAAGTATGAATAGGCCTGCGTCTGGAAAAACAATATTTATTGATAAAACTCATTAGCGTGGTTGTAATGAGCTTGTCACTATTTAAACCTTAATGGCCACTCGAAAAAAAAAATATTCTGGTTCTCCAAAGGTATCCTGCAAGGTTGTCACATACTGTACCTGCTTCGTGGCCTGTCAGAAAGTCTCAAATGCAATTGCTTGTTAGGTATCCCTGCTAAGAAATTACTGAATAGCTAATACAGGAGCACCACTGAGATATTGCTAGTTCTGAGATTTCCCTACACAGCTGTTACTTCTAAAATCTGCCTACATTTGTGTGCCAGCAGTGTGGCACAGCAATGTTTCTTGCATATTACAGTGAACTACTCTATGTTTTATGCAGTCTGAGGCATCCTTACTGAAATATAACTACTTGTGAGATATGACTCTTCTGAGTCCTTCTCACGGCTGCTGCCTGGACAGGTACATACTAAGCTGATGCTCTCAACATTAATTAAGGTAGGAGCATCAGGATTTTATGCACCTGGTCGGCAGCCGCAGGTGCCCCCCTGAATTTAACTGCATCACCGTCCTCAGAACATTAAAACAATTAAATATTGCAGTAAGGGTGGTGGTACTTTGTGCTGTACTGTGATACTTCATTCTGCAGAAGCTGTATTTTGTGCTCAATTACAGTATTGCTGGCTATGCCTACTTGTGTTGCCCCACTTTCTCTCAATTTGAACTTGCCTACAACATGTGACTACCTTTAGGTTTCTGGAGCCGAGTATTTGTTTGAACACTTTTATGAATTGCTTTGATATTTGGCATCCAAAGTTTCATTAATTTGAGACAATGGAGTGTTTGAGACAGGGGAAGGAAATTTACTGTGCGGAACACCCCGCACTTTTAGAAAGATCACTAACCTTTTAAAGACAAAAGTAGCAGTAGGTGAGCACAGAGAAAAGGAAGAAAAGTTGTCGCTGCAAGGCTTACAGTGGTATCATATCACATGTCTATATGGAAGAGACTGCTGAGCTGTACAAGAAACTATACTCCACCACTACCAATACTTAGAGTGGAGGTGGTGATGGAGGGATAGTCAGTAACTAATATAAGGCCCATATCAGCTCCTCTAACCTAAGTAGATTAAAGTTGGATGTTCATGCACTAGCTGACACCAGAGAGCAAGTATATGCATAGAATAGCACATAAAACACAATGTGATGTGAAATCCCTTTTCCTCCAACAAACACCTTAGATGCTCATTGATGTGAAGTGGACAAATCCAATCAGAGAAGCTATAACTTCATTGTAATCACTGGCTGCTAGTGCTGCAATAATGGGTCACTTAAAAGACCCAGAAACACTGCTAAAAGGATACAGATGTGCTAGAGCTGGCAACTGTGCGGAGAAGTTGTGCTGGGGGGCAAGCTGAGCTTTTGCACTGGGACTAGTGAGCCCTTAATTAGGCACTTGGCCCAAAAGCAGTATACCGTACAATTGTGACAATATACAGTATAAATGAAATGTTAGCAATGCAACTGAATAATGTCAAGCAGGGGAACAGAGCTGTCTTGGGTTATCTGTCAGCAGTCTTAGGATGCAGAGACAGTTGATTGCAATGGTGAAGCAGGGAGCTGTCCGCTCCCCAGCATGTGATCAGTATTTTGCATGAGTATTTGGTCAGTATTTGTAAGCCAAAACCAGGAGTGGTACCTACAGAGAAAAGGTATAATAGAAATATTTGTGCCTCTTATGTGTTTTGGACCCACTCCTGGTTTTGGCTCACAAATACTGATGCAAAAATACTGACCAAATACTGACCACGTGAAAGAGGCCTGACTCAACTGCCAGTGCTCTGCGCGCTGCTAGTATTGTCCCTTTTTGTGATTTTCAAATGTTACGCTACATTGCTAGTATATTAATTAACAACCTTGCACATCTGTAGATGTTGCTCTTCAGAAACCAATAATCCAAGACTGTTCTGTACAGTAGCCTCCATGTCAAGCAACCAGTCCCAAAATTCCTGGCAGTCTCCCTCCAAGTCATGGACACTGCAGAGAAAAACATAACAAGCTTCTGTGAGTAATCAATTTAATTAGCGAATTACTGTTAATGTTACAGTGAACACATATATACTGGATTGTAGATGCTTGAACTAGAGAGCCACAGTGGGCTCCCTGACCACCATTAGGCTTGACATCATAGGCCTCTTAAACCAAGTGGGTCATGGCATATGCACAAGCTTTCATGGTGAAAAAGATTCCCTTGAAGGGGCAACCACCATACATAGTTTTGAGTTAACAAAACATACGGGTCAAGATTACCAATACAGCCTGTTAGCGTGTCATAACTTATGTTCTAGGGAAATGTCTTTTATTAAATGACCCATTGAATCATCTTAAATGTCTAACCTGCCAATTAAGAACCATTTTCCAATAAATGTACTGCTTTCTTAATAAAATATAATTTTTCTTAGATGAATTTATGTTTTTGGATTGTGGGGCATATGAGCTGCTGGAAAAAAAAGTCCTTTAAAAAAAAAAATGAAATCCCAGACAATGGTGGTTTCATTTTCTGTACCCCATGCATGGAATGCCCACTAGATGCACACTCTATGTCATACTTGACAGATGCCCATAGCAGTCAATTAGGTTTAAGGTCTCATGGCTGCTGCAGCCTGAACCAGTGATGAGACAGGGCATGTGTCTCAGACTATCACAGACTAGGCAGCATAGCTAAACTGAAGTCAGAGATCTCAGCTCTGCCCTAACAGAGCTCAGCTAAAAAAATAATCAAGGAGCAGGATCTGAGAAAAGAAATAGCAAGAAATCATTCCCTGAAGGTATTGACTTGCAGTACCAGTCAAATGATGGACACACCACACCTTTTAATTCCATTTTTTCCTACACTATAGATTAATATTGAAGACTTGAAAACAATGAGGAAACACATATGGAATTAAGTAGAAGATATAAAAGTGGTAATCCAACCAGAATATATTTTATATTTTATATTCCACATAGTAGCCCCCTTTTACTTTGATGATAGCTTTGCACACTCTTGGTATTCTCTCAATCAGCTTCATGAGGTAGTCAACTGGAATGGTTTTCCAACAATCTTGAAGGAGTTCACAGAGGTGCTGAGCACTTGTTGGCTGCTTTTTCTTTAATCTGCAGTCAAACTCATCCCAAACCATCTCAATTAGATTAAGGTCCGGTGATCGTAGAGACAATGTCATCTGACACAGCACTCCATCACTCTCCTTCTTGGTCAAATGGCTGGTCCCAATAATTGCAATCCAGATAGGATGGCATGTTGCTGCAGAATGCTGTGGTTAGCCATACTGGTTAAGTGTGCCTTGAATTTTGAATAAATCACCAACAGGGTCACCTGCAAAGCATCCCCACACCTTCACATTGTCAGTGGGAGCCACACATGAAAAAAACATCTTCTCATCTTTTCTGCATCTCACAAAGACATGGAGGTTGGAAACCAAAATCTCAGATTTTGACTCATTAGACCAAAGTACAGATTTCTAATGTTCTAATAAATATTCCTTGTGTTTTGGCCCAAATAATTTTATTCTTATTCTTGTTTCTCATTAGGAGCAATTTGACCACAGAGACCTGATTCTTGCAGCCACCTCTGAACAGTTGATGGTGAGATGTGTCTGCAAGTTGATCTCTGTAATGCATTTATGTAGGTAACTCTTTGTCTTCCTTTCCTGGAGCGGTCCTCATGAGAGCCAATTTTATAATAATGTTTGATGGTTTTCATGACTGCACTCGAGGATACCTTCAAAGTTCTCGAAAAATTCCGTATTAACTGACCATAATATCTTAAAGTAATGGTTCTTGCCATAATATGGATTATAACAGCTGCAGAATACAATTGATGATCCCACACATTATGAAGGCAGGAAATTCCACAGATTAACTCTTAATAAGTTATACATGATAATTGAAAACCATTTCAAGTGATTATCACATCAAAACAAAAGGGGGCTTCTTTAAAGAATCTGAAATATAAAACATTCTGGTTTGTTTAACAGTTTTTTTTGTTTGCTACTCAATTCCATATGTGTTCCTTCATCGTTTTCATGTCTTCAATATGAATCTACAATCTAGAAAAAAAAAAGTAAAAAAATAAAATAGAATGAAAAGGTGTGTCCAAAAACTTTTGACTGTTACTATACATATCATTTTTGAGCTTCTGACTGGAAGGTTGGTTTAATAAGGCTACTTTCAGACTAGCGTTCAGAGAGGATCCGTCTGGTGTCTGCACAGACGGATCCGCTCCTATAAGGCAGACGTTTGGATCCGTTCAGAACGGATACGTCTGCATTATAGTTTAGAAAAAATTCTAAGTCTGAAAGTTGTTCAGACTTTACATTGAAAGTCAATGGGGGACGGATCCGTTTGAAAATTGAGCCATATTGTGTCAACTTCAAACGGATCCGTCCCCATTGACTTACATTGTAAGTCTGGACGGATCCGTTTGCCTCCGCGTTCGGGTGTTCGCCTGCTGAGCAGAGCGGAGGCTGAACGCTGCCAGACTGATGCATTCTGAGCGGATCCGCGTCCACTCAGAATGCATTGGGGCTGGACGGATGCATTGTGAGACCCTTCAAACGGAGCTCACAAGCGGAGCCCCGACGCTAGTGTGAAAGTAGCCTAACCAGTATAGAAATGTAGGACGTCAGACTGCTACAATATATAGCTCTGTGTGGCAAAGGGATAAAGTTCTGCAACACTGGGAATGGGAGCTGTGTAATACCAGCACCAGCTAATGCAGAGCAGCTGATTGCCAGGGTGCTAGAAGTTGGGCCCCTGCTGATTATATAAAATATAAAAATCCCAGAGAACGCCTTTAAATAATCAAATATAAAATGTTTCATAAGTTAAGTAGTTATTTGATGATTCTGCAATGAGAGAGATGCCCTCACCTGTCACATCTCATGCTACTTTTCGGTGGAGGTGGATCAAAATGATGGCTGGTCTCAGTATACTCTGTGCTGTTCAGCTGTAGTGACATCTTGGTTACTGCATCTCTCTGAGCTTGTAAGGGACTGAGAGGTTCATTTACCTGTGGAGTGAACAGATAAGTCATAGGTTGCTAACAAACAGTATGCACCCTGTCCTTGCAACAATAACAATTAAAAATAAATCACATAGATGCTGCAAGTAACTGTCAAACACAATGGTCCCAACAGTGCCACTCGGTGGCCAGCAGTTGTAATGCACATAGAAAAAATAATAAAATTAAACAGGGTGTACACACATAACAGAGCTGCAATGATGTCTGCTGTAGTTAGTTTAGTCAGCCACACAGTTATATAAAATATTATTTGCCTCAGAGCTCAAATAGCAGTGTCCATACACAGACTTATTGCTCAGTTTTTCTTATGGAGGTTTGCTCACCAGATCCATAATGTCCATCAAATTACAATTTTCTTGACATCCACCGTGTATGGTGGATGTCTCATCTTTAAAGATAGCGCCCACTCAGGAGCTGAGCGGGCACCATAGCCCCCGGCTGCCTGCTGTTTTATATAGCAGACACCCAGAGGCATTGTTCGTGATCGGTCGTGCCGATCATGGATTTTTACCTTCTCAGATACTTTGGTCAATTGCAATCACAGCATCTGAGTGGTCTTTTCCCAGAAGTACTGCTCTCTTGGGGACAGAACAGCTCCTACAAGCTAAGGTCAAGGGAGCTGATTGGTGATATAGCAGCTTCTGGCCTTTTGAAGTAGCAGGACTCCATAGAAACATATTGAGTCTCTCATAGGCTGCAATGTAAAATCATAACATGGTTATAAAGGAAAATAATAGCATTCTTAATACAGAATGCTAAGATAATTAGGGATGGAGGGGTTAAAAAAATAAAAAATTAAATTAAACTCGCCTCATCCACTTGTTCGCGCTGCCCGGCTCGTCTTCTTTCTTCTTCTTTGATGACCTGGGATGAAAAGGACCTTTGGTGACGTCACTGCGCTTATCACATGGTCCATCACCATGGTGATGGACCATGTGGCTGACCATGTGATGAGCGCAGTGACGTCACCAAAGGTCCTTTTCCTCTCAGGTCATCAAAGAAGAAGAAAGAAGACGAGCCAGGCAGCGCGAACAAGTGGATGAGGTGAGTTTAATTTTATTCATTTTTTTAACCCCTCCATCCCTAAATTTACTTAGCATTCTGTATTAAGAATGCTATTATTTTCCCTTATAACCATGTTATAAGGGAAAATATTAAAATGTACAGAATACCTAACCCAAACCCGAACTTCAGTGAAGAAGTCCGGCTTTGTGTCTGGGTACCACATTCAATTTTTTCTCACGTGCGTGCAAAATGCATTGCACTTGCGCAGAAAAAACTGAATAACGCAACGCAATCGCACGATTTTCCCACGACGCACCCGCATCCTATCTGGCCCTCACACACGATGCCCGTGTGAAAGAGGCCTAAGGGTGGCTGCACACAATGCGGATTACATGCATTTTTTCTGCACAGATTTTGTACCAGCAAAGTAAATGAGATGGAACAAATTTTGGAACTTTTTTTATTTAGTTGTGGAAATTGATCTGTTGTGCAAATCCTAAAATCTATGAACCTATCAAACAATAGACCTAATAGTGGGGCACACTCTAAGATATAGATGAATCAGAAGACAAAACAGTGTTATACCCCAGAACAAAAAAAAGTGCCAAGGAGGACTTAAAAGTATAACATTTACTGAATAATATTAAAAAGTATATATTGATAAAAAAAAAAAAGAAAAATAAAAGAGAGGAATCCACATACAATAGAAGAACAAAATCCATGTGAGGGACAAACTCTGAGCAGACATGGGGATAATACTGCATAAAGCAGGCACAGCATACAGGTAAGAACACTATACATACACTGGTCACTAAAGGAAAATAGGCAACCCAGCTAAAGAAATATATATATATATGCTGTTCCAAGAAGTAAATAAGGAGATGTAAGTCTGCATAAGAAACCCTGGTATGTACTTTCCTATTTTATTGGTGCTTTTGCATTTGATTTATAGCTTGGGTCTTCTCATGCACTTTACTTGTCAGCAACTGTAACAGAGCATTATAGAAGCAAATTAAGGCACCAATGTGAACAGTACTTTTCCTATCTTTTAAACCTAGTAACTTCCCAACTTACTAATTTGAGGCAAAAAAAAAGCCCCCCAAATGAAAAAAAAGACAGCAAAAGCACATCAAAAATGAAACCATCTAAACAGTACCAAAAGAATAAAAACACATACAAAAAAAAACAGCCACTGAGCAGGATCAAACAAAAATGTTTTTTGTTGTTGTTGTTGTTGTAGTTTAACGTTTTTAAGGTTTTGGAATTTGGATGTTTTGGTTACAACAACAACTAGTCAGGTACTAAGAGCTTTTATTCTACCTGCCTATGTACAAGATGCTGTCTGTAAGTTTAAATAAAATAGCTGGGGTACCCTTTTTAAACCAGATTCCACACATTCTCCCCCAACCCCCTTTTTTTTCGTCCACCATTTCCCATACTATGCAGTGTGGACCTGTAGGCAATGAGGATCCATTACAGTGGAGTTTGAATGCAGTGAACATGCAAGTAGAGGACGCAGAAGTGGAGAGGACTATGGGCATAGAGGACATTAACATGGTGGATGTTGTCGGTCTGGTGAGCAAACCTTTATAATCAAAATTGAGTGATAAGTTTGTGTATGGACATCATTTAGAGTTTTAAATGTAAGTGATCCAATGGTGGAGATTTATAAAAACTAGTGTAAAGTTTTAGGATAAGGATTTGTGTCACTTATTTCACCAATATTTCAAGTGTGGGGGATGAGGTGGTTTTAAGTAAAAAGCTAATATTTGCATGCCTTATAATAATTCATATGTTTTATTGGTGTCTGCATTTCTATACCAAGTAGTCAGGATGGATCATAAGAAGAATTGGATGTGTGATGTGTATATGTATTATGTAAAGCTAACTGCTACACCCAGCTTTTCCACAGTCATCTTTCCTTCTCATTCCCTGGTATGTCTACATTGAACTTTTAATGTCTGTTTCACTGCTGGATTTATGGAGTATTTGTTTACATTAACAATTTCACCCCTGTATCTGGTACTCCCTTGATTAGGCCAAATGTAGCCCTCTAGGTCACACCTGATTGAACACTGAGTGGTATAAATCTAAGTCCTTAGGTCTTTTCAGGCCTTGGTCTTATCAATGTAACATCTTTCAAGTGTAACTCTTTAAGTGCACATACCGAATTATACCAGAATTGGACCAGAAGGGGACCACAGGTAATTACAGAAATAGTTAATGCAAACGATATTTCACTTTTTCATCTTACTCTTCCCACTTTTCCAAAACCTCCTGAAAAACCCCCACATCCATTCACCCAGCAAGGAACTATTCATCTCTCCCTCCATCTTACCTTCTCATCTGACCGCTTGCACAAACCTGTTTGGCAACGTAAAACACTACCTTCCCAAGCACACACAGATACCTCCTGCCCTCTTTTAGTCTCACCAACTAACACTTTTTCTGCTTCTCCTTAATGCTGGTGATATCTCACCAAATCCAGGCCCCCCTCAGCAAATCCCCACTATCACCTCTACGTCCTAGTACAAATCTCAGTCTACAAATTTCTGCAACCTCTTAAACCTAATAACTATTCCTCTGACCCCTGCTCCTTTTGGTTCCTCTTCCAGGAGCATTATGGAATGCACACTCTGTCTGTAACAAACTGTCTTACATTCATGATCTTCTCATTACTCAAAAACTTTCCTTTCTGGGTCTCACAGAAACATGGCTGACTCCCTCTGACACCTCCTCCCCGATGCACTCTCATATAGTGGATTTAATTTCACTCACACACCCCGCCCCGAATGCAAACATGGTGGAGGAGTTGGTCTTCTCCTATCAGACACCTGCTCCTACAGCCCAATTCCACTGCCACCCTCCATTACGCTCACTTCATTTGAAGTACCCACTGTTCGCATCTACTCTCCCTCCAACCTTCAAGTAGCTGTCATTTAAAGCCCCCCAGGCCCAGCCACCATCTTTCTTGACCACTTTAACACCTGGTTACTACACTTTCTTTCTGCTGACATCCTCACTATCATCATGGGTGACTTCACCATCTCTATTGACACCTGCCACTCAGCCGCCTCTAAACTCCTATCTCTCTTTTCCTCCTTCGGCCTCTCACAGTGGTCTTCCGCTTCCACCCACAGAGATGGTCACACTCTGGATCTTATCTTTACCCGCCTCTGCTCCCTATCCAACCTTTCTAATACCCCTCTCCCCCTATCCGACAACAACCTACTCACCTTCTCTTCATTGGTCTCTTCTGCAGCTCCCCTGGTCCACACACTAGCACACCTCTGCAGGAACCTTAAACATCTCAACTTTCTCTTGCTTTCTGACTCTCTTCTGCCACTCTCTACTATTTGTTCCCTCCAAGACACAGATGCTGCCACCACCCTATATAACACAATATAACAAGATAATAAGTACAGCTCTGGACACTGTTGCCCCCCTCACACACAACAAAACCCGAAAAATCAACAGAAAACCCTGGCACACCAACCTGACCAAAAAACTCAGGCAAGCTTCCAGGGCTGCTGAGCGGCGATGAAAGAAATCCCATTCTAAAGATCAATTCACCGCATACAAGCAATCCCTCCTCATATTCAAAGCCTCACTCGCTTATGCAAAACAGGCCTACTTCTCATCTCTCATATCTTCACTGGCCCACAGCCCTAAGCAACTTCCTTCTCCGTCCCCCAGCACCCCCACCCTCCTCCTCTCCTCTCCTCTCCTCTCATCTCAGCCGAGGACTTTGCCGCATACTTCAAAGAAAAGATCGTCAACATTAGAGAAAGCTTCAGTGCACAGTCCCCACAGACCCTCTGCACAACTGCTTGGTCCTCTTCCCCCAAAACCCGCTTATCCACCATTACAGAAGAAAAACTCTCCACTCTACTCTCCAGATCACATCTCACCACCTGTGCACTCGACCCAATCCAATCACACCTCATCCCTAACCTCACCACAATGTTCATCCCAGCCCTAACTCATCTCTTCAACCTATTACTGACCTCTGGTGTCTTCCCCTCTGCTTTTAAACATGTTACTATTACACCCATCCTCAAAAAGGCTTCACTTGACCCATCTTCTTTGTCCAGTTATCGCCCCATATCACTTCTTCCGTATGCCTCAAAGCTACTTGAAAAACATGTCCATTCGGAACTGTCCTCTCACCTCTCCTCCTGCTCCCTCTTTGACCGCCTACAATCTGGCTTCCGACCCCACCACCCCACCACTCGACTGAGACTGCCCTTATCAAAGTCACCAATGACCTACTAACAGCCAAAACCATAAAACATTACTCTATCCTCCTTCTCCTTGACTTGTCCTCTGCCTTTGATGCTGTTGACCTTGGACCTTGGATTCTGCCCTCTCATTCCGACCGCATATCCAAGCCCTTTCCACCACCTGCCGCCTCCAACTCCAAAACATCTCCCGCATCCGTGCTTTCCTCAACTTTGAATCTGTGAAAATGCCGCCTAGATAATGCAGCATTCTCCTCTGTGGCTTTCCATCTAGCACTCTCACACCCCTCCAATCTATCCTCAACTCCTCTGCCGCTCGACTAATACACCTCTCAGCCTGTTACTCCTCTGCCTCTCCCCTCTGCCAATCCCTTCACTGGCTCCCCATTGCCCAGCGAATTCAGTTCAAAATTCTAACAAATACATACAAGGCCGTCCACAACCTGTCCCCTCCCTACATCTCTGAGCTACTTTTCCGATACATCCTCACACACAATCTCCGATCCTCACAAGACCTCCTTCTCTCCTCTCCTCTTATCACCTCTTCCCACAATCGCCTCCAAGATTCCTCCCGTGCTACCCCCACACTCTGGAGCTTGCTACCCCATCATATCAGACTCTCACCGACAGTGGAATCCTTCAAAAGAAACCTAAAAACCCACTGTCACAGGTAGAGTCACGGGAATCAAGATAGAGCGGAGGTGCACCCCCTGAGCTGCCACCCGGTCCCCTGTCCTTGCCTACTTGCACCACCCACCCTAGGTTACGGAGCGCAACTGGGCGACAGTCCCTAACCTACTAAGTGCAAGCAGAGAGAAAGAGACAGCAGGGAAGAGGACAGCCACTGAGAAGTTACAATAAGCAGACAAGAGGTAGAACAAAAACGGAAGGCGAGGCAGGTCAACTAGCCGAGGTCAGTCCAGGAGGTCACGTCAGAACAAGGGAAGAGGCAAAGACAAATCTGTAAACAAGCCGAGGTCAAAATCCGAGAGGTAGCGTCAAGGTACAGGGAGCAGGCAGAAGAGATGTCAAGAGGCGGATCGAGGTTCAAATTCCAGAGGTAGCTTAATAACAATAAAGTACACATCCTATAGGACAAAAATCACAGGCAACCTGTAGCCAGCAGGCTGCCTGTATTTATAGTGGGGAGTGAGGGTCATGTGACGTGGCCAGTCGAGCACCAAGTGATCAGCTCGGCTCTCAGGGCAGACCTAGGAGCAGGGAGCCTCCCCCAGCTAGCAAAGCCGTCCTGGGAACAAGGCCAAACACAGATCCTCACTCCCGAAGCTAAGCAGCAGGTCTGCGGCTGATGGGAGACCGAGTGCGCCTTTGGCGCCCCATTACACCCA